>NW_007181296.1:71888-115559 GCF_000164805.1 Carlito syrichta
AGTTGGGGTGTGTGTGTGTGTGTGTGTGTGTGTGTGTGTGTGTGTGTGTGAACTGAATTTGTTGACAGCATTCACAAACTCAGGAAATTTCACAAGAAAGGCTGAATTTCCAATATTTCATGAAAACTCAGTCTGGTTGCCCGAAACCCACGTTCCTGGGTGGCAGCCCTGGTTGCCAGAGTGAAGGAACTCTTGTTCCATCTGGACCAGGCACGATAGTCAAGGTCCCTGCAGTGACTTCCTGGTCTACTGAACTCAACTGATAGCTCCTGGCCGGCCCTAGGGCATTTGGGTTCTCAAACTTTGGCCTGGCTGATCTCAAAGGATTCAAGTGAAAACTAATAACGGTTTGGCATATCATTCCCCATATCTCAAGAGAGAGAATTCTAGAAGAGTGGGGGAGGGATAAAGCGGCCAGGAGTTGAAGGAGTCGGAGCAGAGAATGAGGCCCTAATGGAGAGAGGCAATGGACTGTAACTTTTATGTGTGATAAAATACACGTAACATAAAGTTTACTGTTTTAACCATTGGGAAGTACATGGTTCAGGGGTAGTGAGTCCTTTCACAGTGTTGTGCAATTCGAGCACTACCTAGTTCCAGCACTTTTTTTATCACCCCAAAAGGAACTAGCATCCATTAAACAGTCACTTCCCATTCCCTCCGCCCCCATAACTGGCAACCACTCGCCTGATCTCTGTCTCTGTGGATTTGAGTGGACGGTTATTTAGAAAGAGGCGTCCTCCCCAGAGCGACTCCTCAGAGCACAGAGACTTTACAAACTCGGTGTTAAAAGCCTCCCTGCCGCGTACTCCAATCTGTTTCCCCTTAAATCTTATTCTTTGTCCCTAGGACAAATACAGGCATCCCTGTAGTATGTTGAGAAGGAACTATTCTCAGGCAGAAAAAGATTCTTTAAAAAAAATTTTTTTTTTTTTTTGAGTTGGGCTCTCCCGCCGTCGCCCAGATTGGAGTGCAACACCATGATCATGACTCACCGCAGCCTTGACCTCCTGGGCTCAGACGATCCTTCCACCTCAGCCTCCCAAGTAGATGGGACTTACAGGCACACACCACCATGCCCAGCTAACTTTTTGATGTTTTGTAGAGACAAGGTCTCGCTGTGTTACCCAGGCTGGTCTTGAATTCCTGGGCTCAAGCAATCCTCCGTCTCGGCATCCTAAAGTGCTGGGCTTACAGGCATGAGCCACCACATCCATCCTCAAATTTTTTATTTATTTTTTTTATTTTTATTTTTGTAGAGACAGGGTCTCACTGTGTTGCCCAGGCTGATCTTGAACTCCTGGCCTCAAGCAATCCTCCCACTTTGGCCTCCCAAAAATACCAGGATTACAGGTATGAACCACGATGCCTGGTCTTAAACTTAAAAAGATTCTTGAACTGAAACAGGATAATTTTTATCCTTGTAAAAAGGGATTAGCAAAAATTTGAGATTTTATGCTATCTTCTAAAATACTTCTGCTAACATATTATATGTTCCAATATGGAAACATTCTGCATTTTGGGAGTACTTACCTGCAACCTCAGAATTCTCCCTGGGCAGTATGTTGATCTTCTGAGACCCTTATGAATTACTCTCAAGAGTCAAGCTTCTGGCCGGGCACAGTGACACACACCTGTAATCCCAGCACTTTGGAAAGCTGAGGTGGAAGGATTGCTTGAGACCAGGAGTTTGAGACTAGCCTGGGCAACATAGTAAGATCTCATGTCTACAAACAAACAAATAGATAATTAGCCAGGTGTGGTGGCATATATCTGTAGTCCCAGCTACTTGGGAGGCTGAGACAGGAAGATCACGAAGATCACCTGAGGTCAGGAGTTCAAGTCTGCAATGAGCTAAGCTCCTATCACTGCAGTCCAGCCTGGGCAACTGAGGAAGACCCTACCTCAAAAAAAAAAAAAAAAATGGAAGTCAAGCTTCAATTGCAAGCAGGGCCATGGACACTTGGATATGGGTTCAAATGCCAACTCTACCATCCACCAGTAATGTGACCTTGGATGAGTTATTTCACTCTCCCAAATCTCAATTTCCCCTCCTGCAAAATGGAGATAAGACTATACTTACCCCAAAGGGTGTTAAGAGCATTACAGATGAAAATGCATGTGACACGCTTAACGTGGTACCTGGCTGCTATCATGCAGCCGCTAAAAGAACTACCCCTCATTTAGTCTCTTTGAAAACAGTTTGCAAAAGTCTAAAGAAAGAAAAGCTGCTGTTTTATTTATTTATTTATTTTTAAGTTGGAGTCTCACTCTGTCACCCAGGCTAAGTGCAGTGGCACGCTCATGGCCAACCCTGCGTTGACCTGCTGGGTTCAGGTGATCCTTCTATCTCAGCCTTCCAAGTAGTTGGAACTACAGGTGCGCGCTACCACTCCCAGTTAATTTTGATTTATTGTAGAGACGAGGTCTCACCAAGTTGCCCAGGCTGGTCTCGAACCAGCAGGCTCAGGCAATCCACTCCCCTCAGCCTTGCAAAGTACTGAGATTACAGGCTGAGTCACTGAGCCCAGTGGAAAAGCTACTGTTTTAAAGAAGATTTCGATTGGGTTAATAAATTAGACTTGCCAAGAGAAACCCAATCTGACACTTAAACTGGATTTTGTGACATGTTTTCAGTTCACCTGATCCTCAGCAAAGGCTGTTGGGTTTTCAACTTTTCATCCATTCCAGTTTCCACTACACCTTATCTCACGATGACTCGTTCGTTTGTTCATCCAGCCCTCCCCAGACATGCTGAAGGAAAAATGTAGAATTCAGGTTGTATGCTCTTGAGCAAGTCCTCCTCTCTGCCCAGGAGCCCTGTCTATAAAACAAGGATGTCACACCCTGATTTGGACCTGAGATTTTTCTCACTTTCCTGGGAACTACCCACTGGCAGCAGCTACAATTTCCACAAGGGCAGCCACTGTGGACCAGGCCATCCTGATCCCCCTTTTCTGGAGGTGAGCATCTGTGTGTGGGGTTGGGCTGGTACATCTACAGGTACATGCAGGTTCTTCACTGGCTTCCGAGAGCCGGCTGTGGTCTCAGACTTGTGACCTGGTCATTCACACCAATGACCCAAAGTCTCACAAAGAAGCAAAAGTTGGCCGAGCATGGTGGCTCATGTCTATAATCCCAGGACTTTGGGAGGCCAAGGTGAGAGGATTGCCTGAGCCCACGAGTTTGAGACTAGCCTGGGCAACTTAGCGAGACTTTGTCTCTACAATAAATAAAAAAAAATTAGCTGGACATGGTGGCGCACACACTCCTGTGGTTCCAGCTACTTGGAAGGCTGAGGCAAAAGGATCACCTGAGCCCAGCAGGTTAAGACTACAGTGGCCATGATTGTGCCACTGCATTCCAGTCTGAGTGACAGAGTGAGACTCCAACTCAAAAAAAAAAGGAGGAAGAGGAGGAGAAGAAGCAGCAGCCCTGAAGATGTGACTTCTTGGGTTAAATTTCAAGGGCTTGGGAGCCTCCGGTCTGCTTCTTCTCTTCATCCTCCAGAGTAAAACGGCTCTACTGCTTCTCGTAAATCTCAGCACACTCAGAGAGCCAAAGTCACATCACTCCACCCAGTTGTAAATTTGTGACTGGTTGAAATAGGGACAGGATTTAAGGCTTCAAAAATAGAGTAGATAGGCACACCCAGAAAGGACAGAACGACCTGGAGGCATCCAGCATCTCTGTAGATTGAATGTATTTCATGTGTATAAATTTAAATACAGATATATGACTTACTCACATGGCCAAGCTGGGACTCAACCCCTGGGCAACTAGCTGTGGCTGCCGGAAACTTCTGCAATACAATATTGCCACCAGGAACTTCTTCCTTCCCTTAGCATGTGTCTGCTAGGGTAGTTTCCACACTAGAGTGAAGCCATCTGTTTATTTCTCTGTCTCCTCCCTCTCGCCTCCCCCCCATTAGGATATAAACTCCATAAGGGCAGGGCTTTTTTTTTTCTTTTTTCTTTTATTTATTTATTTATTTATTTTATTTATTTATTTGTTTTTTTGAGTTGGAGTCTCACTCTGTCACCCAGACTGGAGTGCAGTGGCCACTCCCGGCCACTGCAGCCTCAACCTGCTGGGCCCCGGTGATCCTGCCGCCTCAGCCTTCCAAGTAGCTGGAACTACAAGCTCGCGCTACCACGCCCAGCTGATTTTTGATTTATTGTAGAGATGAGGTCTTGTCAAGTTGTCCAGGCGGGTCTCGAACCCGCGGGCTCAGGCAATCCACTCACCTCAGCCTCCCAAGGCACGGGATTACAGGCTGAGCCACTGAGCCCGGCTTTTTTTTATTTTTTAAAGAAAGAATCTTGCTCTGTTGTCCAGGGTAGAGTGCAGTAGCATGATTTCTTTTCTTTTTAGCTAAAAAGAAATTCACATAACATAAAGTAATCATTTCATAGGATTTCATTTTACTTATCTTTTTAAGTCTGAATCTCACTCTGTGGCCCAGGCTGGAGTGCAGTGACATGATCATGGCTTATCACAGACTCAACCTCTTGGGCTCAGGCAATCCTTCCATCTCAGCCTCATGAGTAGCTGGGACTATAGGTGCTTGCTATACCAACCTAATTTTTAATTTTTTTTTTTTACTATGCTGCCTAGGCTGATCTCGAACTCCTGGACTCAAGCAATTCTCCTGCCTCAGCTTTCCAAAGTGCTGAGATTACAGGTGTGAGCCACCTTGCCTGGCTAGTAACCATTTTAAAATATATAATTCAGTGACAGTTAAGATATTAAAAGTGTTGTACAACTATCATTTCTACCTATCATTTCTTTTTTTTTTTTGAGTTGGAGTCTCACTCTGTCACCCAAGCTGGGGCTAGAGTGCAGTGGCACGCTCACAGTCACCACAGCCTCTACCTCTTGGTTCAGGTGATCCTTCTGCCTCAGCCTCCTGAGTAGCTGGAACTAGAGGCGCATGCTGTGCTTGACTAATTTTTTGACTTTTTTTTTTTTTTTTTTGTAGAGACAAGGTCTTACTATGTTGCCTAGGCTGATCTTGAACTCCTGGACTCAAGCAATTCTCCTGCTTCAGCCTCCCAAAGTGCTGAGATTACAGGTGTGAGCCACTGCTCCTGGCCAGTAACCATTTTAAAAAATCCAATTTCAGTGACATTTAGGACATTCACAATGTTGTACAACTATCACTTCTATCTAGTTCCAAGACATTTCATCACCCCAAAGGAGACCCATACCCATTAAGCAGTCACTCCCCATTCTCCCCTCATCTCCACTGGCAAACACCAATCTACTTAGCTCTGTCTCTGTGGAGTTGTCTATTCTGGACATTTCACATAAATGAAGTCATACAACACGGGACCTTTTGTGTCTGGCTTCTTTTACTTAGCAGAATGTTTTTGAGGTTCATTCATATTGTAGCATATGCCAGTATTTCAATCCTTTTTAAGACTGGGTCATATTCTGTTTCACAGAGGGACCACATTTTGTTTATTGATTCATTTTAAAAAAAAAATCAGAGTTGCACTCTTGTCACCCAGGCTGGAGTGCAGTGGCACGATCATGGCTCATCACAGCCTCGACCTCCTGAGCTCAGACTATCTTCCTGCCTCAACCTTCCAAGTCGCCAGAACTGCAAGTGCGCACCACCACACTCAGCTAATTTTCTGATTTACTGTAGAGACGGTCAAGTTGCCCAGGCTGCTCTCGAACCCCTGAGCTCAGGCAATCCTTTTGCCTTGGCCTTCCAGAGTGCTGGGATTACAGGTGTGAGCCACGGCGCCCGGCTTGATTCATCCTCTGATGGACATTTGGGTCAATTCCACCTTCTGGAGACTGCGAATGGGGAAGGGCTTTCCCCTACCCCTCATCTTTCCCCCCAGTGCCTGCAAATCCGGTGGAAGCCAGTGTGAAGGAGGAGGGGAGGAGGGGCCCACAGGGGTTAAAAGCTGTGTGTTTTCTACCCTTGGTACTTGAGAAAAGTAAATCATGACGGCCACAGAGAGACGTGTTTCTATGCGCGGTTCTGGGAAGGAGGTCATTTATCCTCGGACAACACCGGCAGGAGGAGGCATGAAGATGTTGGGAGATTCACGGCAGATCAAAACTAGGCGGTGGAGGCAGATCCTTCCTATGCGGGCGAGCTCCAGGGGAAAGTCATTGAAAGTCGATTGCTTCTCTACAAAGGACTTCATTAAATTGTTGAAAGTGCCAGGAGTCTAAAAAAAAAAAAGTACAAAGGGCAAGGGGAGAAATTTCTTTTTGACGGTTGATGTGATTTGGAAGAAATTAAACAGTGATTAAGTTCGTTTACTTACAAGGAGACAGAGTGTGAAAACCCTGTAGGGACCCCATCAGCCTTTTGGAAATAAGACAGCTTTTGGTTCTGGATGGCTCCCTGGGGACCCTCCCCCCGCCCCCCCGTCCTTGGCGAGTTTGGCTACTTCGGCGCGCCCTCTAGTGGCCACGTTTGAAAGGTGTGGCAATTGCCCTCCGGCCGGATCAGAGAGGAGAAGAGGGGTGATTTCAGCCACACGAGGATGGACCCGCAAATTAATTCACAGTTGAACTGGAAAGTCTGTCTCAGTATGTGCCACGTGGGGGTGCAGGAAGGGCTATCTAGGTCAACTGACTTAAAAATTTGTAATTTTTAAATTAACTATAATTCTTATTTTATTTTATTTTTAAGGGACAGGGGTCTGTCTCATTCTGACACCCAGGCTGGAGTGCATTGATGGTGCGATCATAGCTCACTGCAGCCTCGAACTCCTGGATTCAAGCAATCTGTCCACCTCAGCTTCCTGAGTAGCTGGAACTACAGATGCACGCCACCACGCCTGGCTAATTTTTGATTTTTTTGTAGAGACGAGGTCTCTCACTATGTTGCCTAGGCTGGTCTCAAGCACCTGGGCTCAAACAATCCTCCCGCCTTGGCCTCCCAGGGTACTGAGATTATAGGTATGAGCCACCGCGCCCAGCCAATGATTATAATTTCAAATAGTTTGCGATCATAAAATGAAAAGTCAGTTTTCCAAACCAGCTTTCTCATACACAGATGAAATCACTTGTGTATTTTAGAAAATTTCAGAATTTTCCTGTAACTATACAAACATGTCCTCACCACCTCCTCTTAAAAAAAAAAAAAAATCCTAGCCTGACTCAGTAGCTCAGCCTGTAATCCCGCGCTTTGGGAGGCTGAGGTGAGTGGATTGCCCTAGCCCGCGGGTTTGAGACCCGCCTGGGCAACTTGGAGAGACCTCGTCTCTACAATAAATCAAAAAATTAGCTGGGCGTGGTAGCGCACGCCTGTAGTTCCAGCAACTTGGAAGGCTGAGGCGGAAGGATCGCCGGAGCACAGCAGGTTGAGGCTGTGGTGGCAGTGAGAATGCCACTGCACTCCAGCTGCCTGGGTAACAGAGTGAGACTCTGGCTCTAAATAAGTAAATACATACGTACATACATACATACATACTTACATAAGAAAGAAAGAAAAACGATAAAGCCAAAAAGCTGTGGAGGAGAGTGTCAGGGCTTCTCACTCCTCCCTCCCTTCCACAAAGGTTCACCAAGCGCTTCCTGGTTGTTGGCCTGGAAGCTGAGGCTACAGAGATCCATAGGGCGTGGCCCCCAGACTATGGCATCCTAAGATGTATTTGGACAGGTAAATCCTTTATCCAGTTAACACCCGTGGTGTCATTTCATCTATGCAAGGGGTAGAAGAGAGTGTAGGTACTACAAGGACACAAAGAAAGATGGAATCAAGCCTGGGAGAAATCAGGAAGGCTTCCTAGAGGAGGCAACAAGGGTTAGGTGTCAGAAGAACTTCCTAGGACAGGAGAAGTAACATCATTTGCACATGCCGACAAGTGGGAAGTACTACCTCAGTGTGGAGAAGCGATGGGAGGAGTGAAGCAGAAAAAGAGAGGGGCCGGGCAGCCAGAGGCCTTCTCAATCATTCCAGGGAGCTAGGGTCTCATCTTGTCGGGACAAGGCTCATCAGAGTGGGAGGTTGGGACCACCTGTCAGAATTCCCTGGGGGAGGAGGAGGTCTATTTAAAAATGCAGATTCCCAAGGCCCACCTAGGTTTACCGAAGCACACTCTCTGGAGACAGATCCTTGGACTCTGCATTTTTGAAAAATAATCAAGCTCCCTGGGATATTTCCAAATGCACTGAAGTCTGAGAATGCTGCTTTTGGCCATGTAAATGCACCACTTTCAAACAAATTATTCGTTACCAGGTGTCGAAGTTTGTTTTAGTCATTAGTGAGGGAACCTTCCAGAAGTCAAAAAACTGGTTCAAAGAGCATTTAGAGACACTTAGGAAAAGAATGAAAAAAAATGAGGTTGCTCCACTGGATATGAGACTGGTTAATTTTCTACAAGGCAGACACCAAAAATCTTTTTTGGGTTAACCTTACAACTGGGCTAGAAAATCACCACTTACCACAATCTTACAGGACAGTAAGGAAACTCTGTCTGCTCAACTGTCAATTGTTAATCAAAAATCTCCTGACAGAAGAGTAGATGAGGGTGAAGCAGGTTAATTAGTAAATGCTCTGACTCGGGGATCAGCAAACCTTTTCCATACGGGCCAGAGAACAGATAACCTAAGCGCTGTGGGTCCAAAAGTCTCTGTTGTGATTACTCAACTTTGTTGTTGGCAAGGATGCAGCCATGGACAACATGTAAGTGAACGCACGTGGCCGTGTTCCCACAAAACCCTATTTACAAAACCAAGCAGTGCCTGACTTTGGCCTGTAGCCACCGTTTGTTAACTCTGCTAGGATTCACACTCCAGACTGTGACCCAAGCCCGTAGAGACACTGCCTCCAGGTGCCCCACCTCAGGTGCCCTGCCTCTCTCACTAGCCTGCTGGCCCTCTATTAAACCGCAGACGCCAATCAGTGATGGGTCCTGAAGCTCCAGGGGGTGCCGAGGTTGAGAGATTGTGCTGGTCTCTAATGTCATGGGTTGGTTTTGATTCTGAAGACCCTGAGTCATCTCGGATTGCCCCTCCTAACACAGTCCTCAAAGCCAGGGGCAGTCATTTCACAGAGTTGCAAAGTCTAATACCCGAACGCCCTTAAATATTAACCTGACTCTTGACTCTGAAACTGTTATGAAAGTTCCAGATGAGAGCTCTACTTGAAGGGCGAGCTCCAAGAATGCATTGCCAGTAGCGAACTCTGTTCTTATCAGAAAATGCCAAACTCTGGGACCATGGGATATTTTTGTTCTTTTTGTAGTAGATGACCACAAATTACATGGGACTAATTAATGATCAACTTGGATTGCACTATACAATCAGAATTGCAGGGATGGCAGAATCACCAGGTCATCCCAGGCTTTGGGTATTTTCATTAAAAACCCCCAAAGCAGCCGGGCTCGGTGGCTCGGCCTGTAATCCCACGCTTTGGGAGGCTGAGGTGAGTGAACTGCCTGAGCCCGCGGGTTTGAGACCCACCTGGGCAACTTGGCAAGACCTTATCTCTTAAATAAAAAAAAAAAAAAAAAAAACTAAAAAACCCAAAGCCCTAGCTGATGAGTTGCATCAATTGGGTTTTGACTCAGCCATTACAGGTGACTTTTGTCCCCAGCATCCTAGTCATAGTGCAGGTGAACCCGTAAGACACAAACAAGGACACTGAACAACAGCCTAGTGCTTAAGGAGATGTGTCAGAGGTTGTCATGTGTATGTGTGGTGTCAGACTTCCAAGGGGATTATTTACATGGCTGTGGCTGGGGGCCTCAGTTTCTCACCACATGGACATTCCCACAGGATTGCTTCAGTTTCCTCACAATAGGATAGCTGACTTTCCCCAAAATGAGTGATTCAAGAGAAAGCAAGGAGAAAGCCACAATGATTTTAATGACCTTGACTTGGAAGTTACACACTGACATTTCTGCAGTATCCCATTGGTCCCACAGCCCAATTCAGTGTGGAAAAGGATCACACAGGTGCACAAACAGCAGCTGGGTGTGGTGGCTGACTCCTGTAATCCCAGCACTTTGGGAGGCAGAGATGGGAGGACTGCTTGAGGCTAGGAGTTTGAGACCAGCCTGGGCAACATAGCAAGACCCCATCTCGCCAAAATATATGTTTGCTAGCCCCTGTTGTTGCGGCTACTTGGAAGGCTGAGGCAGGAGGATTACTTGAGCCCAGGTGTTGGAGGCTGCAGTGAGCCATGATTGCACCACTACGCTCCAGCTGGATGACAGAGCAAGACCTTGCCTCTAAACAACAAAAAAATAAACAAAACCAAAACCAGGTGATGATTGCCGATGGTCTCCTCGGAGGCTGACCACCCAGCTACATTCTAGGGGAGAAGGCGAGTGAGGCAGGAGTGCTGCGCCCGTGGGGACAGATGTGGCCGGAATCAGGGATGGAGTCCAGGCTGCGAGGGTCCATGCAAGCCAAGGATGAGAGTTTTAACTGGAAGCCCGCGGACGTTATTCCCACAGGAGTGCGGCCTGACCCGCTGGCATTTTAGAACGCTGATGATTTCAGAGCATGGAGAGAGAGGTGAGAAACTGGAGACAGAAGATTCGTTTGGGGGCTGTTGTAGCAGTCCAAATGGCGAGAGAGAGACAGAGAGAGAGAGAAAGGAGGCAGGTAGGCTGCCACAACAAGGAGACCTCTGAATAAGATATTTATTTCTCTCCCTCCTAACAGTCTGCGCTGGAAGCGTAGGGCTGGAATTGCGGCCGGAGCGGTCTGGGGACCCAGGCTCCTCGTTTTGCGTCCTCAACACGGCTTCCATCTTATCCTCCAAGATGGCTGCTCCGGCTCCTGCCAGCACGCCTACACTCCGGTCCGAGAGAAGAGGAGGGTGTCAGGGACAGGCACGCTCCCTGCCTTGGAGGGCACACCGCAGAAACCGGAGGCCTCACTTCTCGGGTGGAACTCGGTCACATGGGCTACACTGGCTGCACAGGATCCTGGGAAATGTAGTCTTTGCTGGGGAGCCACGTACCCAGCTAAACTTCAGGAAGGAAGGTGAGGTTCGTTCCTAGGGCCCACTGTCCTCTGTGTCCAGCAGTGACAATAGGGCATGAGACGAGACACCAGAATCCAGGGCTCCTTCTGAGGGCAATAGAACAGGCTTTGGTGACTGAAAGAATGAGGGGCACGAGGGAAAGGAAGACTCAGCCAGGGGGGCTTGAACTCAGGCCCCCTTCTCCCCCCACCTAACAGGACTGATGTGCACCCCCCTTCCCCAGCCCGTGTGAAGCCCCCATGACTCTCCCTGGCTTCCCAGTCCAGTGGGGCTGCCCTCCACTCCCACGTGTGCTGCCAGCTGGGGTCCACTGGGGACATGAAAATTAATTTTGGTGTTAGCGTTAGCAAAACCTGACCGCGAAGCAAATCAGCTACTTCTGCCATGGTCAGGTGCGGGGGGGCTTCAGAGTCAACTAGAAATGCCCTTTGACCTCTCAGCAGGATGAAGTTGTCTCATGCCACAGAACAACTTCACCACGGGGCTAAAAACAATGAATCCCCCCCCCAAGTCTAAAAATATCATGTTCATTGGATTTGCTTTTTTCTCCCCCCTCAGCTGGGATGGTCTTCCTTCAGGTGTCTGATCGACATCACTTGATAAGTGACAGGTGGTGACCTCCCTATGTAAACTAGCACCCCACTCCACCCTACTTGGGTGGAAAATCAGCCACTCTGATTTTTTTCATAGCACCTGTTGCCATCTGACAAGTGATATATTTACTTGTCAAGTTGTTTATTGTATCTTCTTACCCCTCTAGTAGATGGCAAACCCCATGAGGGCAGTGACTTGTGTGTTTGGGTCACTGCTGTATCCTCCGTGCCTAGAACAGAGGAATAACTTGACTATTTGCATAATGGCTGACAGCCAGAGCTGGCTAAGGCAGAGGGTCTGGGAAACGAGCCTTCCACCAAACTGCTGGTGAAGATGATGCTCGGAATCAGCTTTCTGGAAAGCAGTGTTTTGGTTTGATTTTTGCTCTAACAAAATTATTATTTTTAAAATTTTAAAGAATTTACTTATTTTTTAGGAACAGGGGTCTCACTATGTTGCCCACCCTGGATTTGAACTCATGGACCCAAGGGATCCTCCCATCTCAGCCTCCAGAGTAGCTGGGACTACAGGTGTGCACCACCTCATGTGGCTGATTCTATTTCTATATATTTATCCTAAGGATTTTTATAGGACAAATATTTTCATAGACAAATATTTTGAAGAGGTTGGCAAACGTTTTTGTAAGAGCCAGATCGTAAATATTTGAGGCTTTGTGGAACATAGGTCTCTGTCACAACAACTCAACTCTACCTTGAAAGCAGTCACACGCAATATGTAAATAGACTCACGCGGCTGTGTTCCAATAAGACTTTATTTACAGAAACAGGCTGCAAGGTGGATCTGGCCCACAAGCTGAGGTTTGCTGACTCAGACTTAGAACACAATGCCAGTTATAATGGCAAATATTGTGAATATCCTAAATATTCAACAATTGTGAATTACTTAGATTATACATTATCCATAAAATAAAAATGATGCAGCTATTAAAATGGTGTTTTCAAAGAAATTGTAATAACCTGGGGATGTGCTGAGCACATAATCATGTAGCTGAGAATTAGTTTAGTCATCAATTAAGACCTTGAACTCTGAAGCCAGAGAAATCTAAGCTTAAACCCAGACCTATACACTTCCTGGCTATTTGGCTATTTCACCTTAAGCAAATTGTTTAACTTCTTGTAACTTTTTCTTCATTTGAAAAATGGAAACAGAAATATTATCCTTCTTGCAAATTTGTTGAAAGATAATGCATGTAGTGTATCACTTAGCATATAATAAGTGCTTAACAAGTAATTATTCTCAAGTGGAGAATTCAAAGTGGATTTGTTTTTATAGGTCCATGGATTGCTGAAGCTGGAAGGAAACCCTCAAAATAGGCCCTTAGTAAATGTCTCCCAACCTCAATTTCCAAAAGGCTAGGGAAGGACTCTGATTGGTTCATTTTGAATCACATGACCACGCTTTGGATCAATCACTGTGTCAGAATGTTGAAGTACTATGATTTGTCACAGACTTGCTCTTGTGCCTTCACCTGCCTTAGGCAGGACAGTAGTACAAGCTGGTCACAGAGCACATTACTGTATGCCCAGCAGCTATTCAGTGGGTCTTTTCTATAGACACCCATGTGTGACAGACAATGGTGAAAATGCCAGGTGGGTCCCTGGCCTGGTGGAGCTTATAGTCTAGTGGTCTTGCCAGGCTTTGGTACATAGTATAGTAGAAAATTTCCCAAAATATGTACATTGGCGCTCACTTCACATCACCCTCTATATTCTGGGGGTGATGAGTTACTGTTTTGACTCTTTTGAGCGTGTATAGTACAGTCATATGTTGCTTAACAACAAGGATACATTCTTTGAAATGTATCATTAGGCGATTTTGTCATTGTGCTAAAATCATAGTGTGTACTTACACAAACCTAGATGGTATAATCTACTGTACACCAGGTGGCTATGTGGTATGTAGCCTGCCTCTCCTAGGCTACACATCTGTATAGCATGCTACTGTAGTGAGTACTGTAGACAACTGTAATTCAATGGTTAGCACCCGTGTATCGAAATATACAAAAGGTACAGTAAAAATATAGCATTATAATCTTATGGGACTGCCATTGTATATGTGGTCCATCGTTTTTTTGAAGCATTGTTACACAGTACACTAGCTGTATATATGACACAGGGATTTACAGCGGTGGGGGTGAATACCCTGGTTAAGGGACTGTGCTTTGGAGATCTGTTTTTTCCTTTCCTGCTTTTTCTCTCCCTTCATTTCCCCCACATAAAACCCAATGCTCTGCCTTATACTTTGTTTGCTTCTCTCTCCCTTTCCCTTCCTCAAAATACTCCACAACTTTCTGCAGTTATAACTGCCCTGCTACCCTGATGATTTCTGTTTACTGGCCCTTGGTGACCTGATGTCTTTGCTTGACACATATTTTTACTCTTAGTCCATTTACAATCCAACTCAACTTTCAAAGTTCCCTGTACGATTAACCCTTTTATTTGTTTATTTAATTTTATTTTTTAGAGACAAGGTCTCGGCATGTTGCTGAGGCTGGTCTCAAACCCCTGAACTCAGGCAATCTTCTCACCTCCGCCTCCCAAAGTGCTAGGATTACAGATGTGAGCCACTGCGCCCGGCTTAACCCTTTAGAAAAAACAAATCTACTGTGTCCGCACTTGTCTGTGCATCAACAGTCTTGTGGGAAGTTGCTAGAAAACACAGATTCCCTGGACCCCACCGAAGGCCTGTGGACAAAAATCTCTGGGAGTGGAGTTTTTGGTAAAAATTATTCTAACAATAAAATTCTTCCAGGAGATCTGATGAACAAGCAGGTTGGGACCTCACTTGTCACTGTTGAACTCATTATACTTGTAATTTACATTGATTATATGTGAGTGGATATCTGTATTCTTTATCAGACGCTGAGCCCTATGCACATAAGACTGTGTCCAACACATATTATCTGCCCTATATGTGTTTGTTGAAATGAACAAATACCCAAAACGAGCATATGTTGATGGGATTCCTAGAATAACCAGCAGGTGGCGAAAGAGGCTAGGCCACAGTCTCGAGCTAAACCTCTTAAGATCCAGATTGTTACATTAAAAAAAAAAAATTGTCTTTATGATACATTCCACAAATTTATGGAATGACTTATGAACCTTAGAAACCCTCTTGGCGATTCATTAAAAGTCATTAAAATGGAAATGCTAACATGGATTTTTCTGGAAGGGGAACAGTTTTCTTTCCTTCAATAATCTTATCTATTAAGTATTTTCAAAGAGTGCTGGTATTTTAAAAATAAATATATGGTGGCATTGCCTACACTTTTCTGGGCATTGGTTCTTCCCTCTGAAAACGAAGGTGTCCAAAAAGATGGTTTCCAAAGTCCCCATCCAGTTATGTGGGGGCCCTGGGGAGGGCTCGTAAATTCTATTTCTTGATCTGGGTGCTGATTATACAGGTGATAATTGTGCAGATTTTTATTTGATTGTGAAAATTTATCAAGCCGTATGCTTACTTTTTTTGCATGTGTATACTTCAAAAGATTGGCTATTTCAAAAAGGTTTAAAGAAGGCAAAATCAGTAAAAACCTAATATTAGTTTCCTACCACTGCCACAACAAATTATCACAAAATTAGTGGCTTAAAATAACATAAATTGATGATGCAGACACTATGGAAAATAGTATAGCGTCTCCTCAAAAAATTAAAAATAGAGCTACCATATGACCAAGCCATCCCTTCTGGCTATATATCTGGAATAATTGAAAGCAGCATCTCGTAGAGATATCTGCATGCCCATGGTCAATGAAGCATTATTTAAAATAGCTAGAAGTAGAACCAACTTAAATGTCTGTCAATGGATGAACGGATAAACAAAATGTGGTATGTACATAACAGTGGACTATTATTTGTCCTAAAAAAAGGACATCCTGTTGTATGCCACAACATCAATGAACTTCGAGGACAATATGCTTAATGAAATTATCCAGTCACAGGAGGACAAATACTGCACGATTCCACTTATACAAGGTATTTAAAGGAGTCAAACTCTCATAAACAGAAAGTAGAATGGTGATTGCCAGGAGGAATGGAGGAGGAGAAAGGGGTGTTTTTGTTGAAATGGGTACAGAGTTTCAGTTTTGCAAGATGAAAAGTTTCTAGAGATTTGTTGCCCAACAGCATGCCTTTAGTCAACATTACTGTACTGTACACTTACAAATGGTGAAAATGGTAGATTCAGTGTTGTTGTTTTTTTTTTAACCAGAATAAAAACAACTCAGGCTGGGCATGGTGGCTCAGGCTTGTAATCCTAGCATTTTGGGAGGCCAAGGTAGGCAGATTGCTCGAGTCTGGGAGTTTGAGAACAGTCTGGGCAACATAGCGAGACCTTGTCTCTACAAAAAAATAAAAATAAAAATTTAGCTGGGTGTGGTGATAGGTGCTTGTTGTCCCAGCTACGTGGGAAGTTGAGATGGGAGGATCACCCGAGCCATGATCATGCCACTGAACTTCCAGCCTGAGCAACAGAGTGAGACCCTGACACAAAAAACAAACAAACTCATACATTTATTATCTTACAGGTGGTTAGGTCAGAAGTTCACAGTGGTTCTCGTTGGACTAACATTAAGGTATGGGCAGGGCAGCATTTCTTTCTGGAGGGTGCAGGGGAGATTCCCTTTCCTGATGGTTTGTGTTGTTGGTAGAATTCGGTTCTTTGCAGCTATAGGGCCAGAACCCCAGTTATTCATTCTGGCTGTCTGTTGAGAGCTGTTCTCAGCTTCTAGAAGCTTCTAGGTACCTTGGTCCCATCCTCCATTTTCCGAGCCAGCCATGGCTGGAGGAGTCTTTCTCTCACGGCATCTCTGACCCACTTTTCTACCTCCCTCTTCTATGTATACAAACTCGTGGGATTAGATTGGATCTAGTTGGATAATCCACCAAAATCTCCCCATTTCAAGATTCATAACCAAGCAAGGTAACATATCCTTACCAGTTCCGGACCGAGGACCTAGATATCTTTGGGGTGGCCATTACTCTACCCAGCATAGGCCTCCTGGCTCTCGCCTGGTAATTCTTATTTATCGCCACATGATGGCAGGAGAGAGGAGAAGAATCTGATGACGGATGCCAGTATTGATTCTCACACATATGAACACAAGGGTTCACATTTATTGAGTGTTTATTATGTGCCAGACACATTTTAAGCACATCATAGGGCTCATCTCACATAATTCTCCTGGGGGTAAATCAGAGTTGTACATAAATCTTTTTAATGCCATACTGTTACTAAGAAAAGATTTGTTATACATTTGGGGTTTATATTCAGACAGTCTTCATGCTTAACCAATTAGATATATTGTCTCTTTAATAAATGTAATAATATCGATGACAAAATATTCATTAGAAGTTTACATTTGAGGCCAGGTACAGTGACTCATGCCCGTAATTCCAGCACTTTGAGAGGCCAAGGTGGGAGGTTAGCTAAGAGTTTGCAACATGGTGAGACCTCATCTCTACAAAAAAAAAAAATTAACCTGGCATGGTGGCGCACACCTGTAGTCCCAGCTTCTTGGGAGACTGGGACAGAAGGATCGCCTGAGCCCAGGGTATCAAGGCCGCAGTGAGCCATGATCATGCTACTGCACTCCAGCGTGAGTGACAGAGCAAGACCCCGACTCAAAAAAAAGAAAAAGAAGATTACATTTCTTAATGAGAAGGTTACCTCATTTATTTTACACTCAAAAACACTGGAGCTCAGAGGTCATGAGTTGAAGTGCTAGATAGGATCTTAGTCTCTTCAGACTAGCGGGGGTCTTTAAATGATCATCTTTTCCCTCTCTCTGCATTGGGGTAGGACCTCATATAGACCAATCTACTGAGAAAACCTAGCTTTGGGGATGCTGAAAGAAAAACCTGAGACAAATTACTTTTTAACAGAGTTTGAGCAAAAAACCTTTGCAAATAGGTGCCCCTCCCCCAACTAGAATAGGTTCAGGCCCTGGCATCTAGAATAGAGAGACCCTGGCACTGCCACATGGTCAAAAATTCATGACCAGAAAAAATAAAATAACTGGGGAAAAACGGAAGTGAGGTTCCGAAACAGCCGGATTGGTTACAGCTCTGCGTTTGCTTCTTTTGAACCCAATTTGAACAGTTGGTCGCCTGTGATTGGCCGAAACTTGGTGATGAGCACAAGGTTGTATACAGTCGGGTTGCACATCCAGTTAGGTCACAGTTCAGTGTGTAGGAAGAAACCCGTAGGCCGAACTTAAAATATGTCAGGAGGCAGCTTTAGGATAAACGTAATTTAACAGGATGTTTTGCAATTTTTAAAACATTGCACATGAAAGGAAGTGTTCTTTCAATTTTCACTTGTGTGCAAAAGACAAGCAGAAACGGCCATCTGCCCTTCTGCAGCTTAAATCCTGCCGTGTACCCTGTGTTCAGCCTCCCTGTGTGACTCTGACTGGTCTCGGCTTGTCGTGGTTGACCTGGGTTTAGCAAAATAGGCACTGGGGTCTGTTCTGGCCAAATGGGCTAGGCCTTGCCGCTGGGCCTCTCTGGGAAAGGTTCTTCAGTCTTGGATAAAGACACACTGAGACGGGCTCCTGCCCTCCACCCCTGCATGCCCACCATGCTTGGAACGGACCCTAGCAGGTCAGCCAGAGGAAGAGACATCGCAAGTGGCAGGGCGGGACATGGAAGGACTGGATTTTGTTGAGACACTCAACTAGCTGGTCTTGGATTCTGTCTGTTCGCCTGTTCTTTTGGTTCAGCCATTTTCTGCTGGGTATTCTCTACTCACTTGCAGGTGGACGCATCCCTGCTGAATCACACATACTTGTTTCTCTCTCTGTTTTTAACATTGGTTATAGTTTGTCTGAAAACCAGAAATGACACCAAGACCTTAGTATTTACCTAATGTCCTTTCCCTGTTCCAGGATCTCGTCCAGAAGCATGACATTATATTGAATCATAATGTCTCCTTAAGTTCCTCTTGTTAGTGACAGACCCTTAGACTTCCTTCCCTTGTTTTTGATGACTTCAAGAGGTTTTTTTTGAGCTGGAATCTCATTCTGTCGCCCAGACTGGGTGCAGTAGCACACTCACAGCCACCCCAGCGTCAACCTGCTGGACTCTGGTGATCCTTCCGCCTCAGCCTTCCAAGTAGCTGGAACTACAGATATGTGCAACCACGCCTGGCTAATTTTTAATTTATTATAGAGACAAGCTCTCGCCAAGTTCCCCAGGCTGGTCTCGAACCCGCGGGCTCAGGCAATCCACTTGCCTCGGCCTCCCAAAGTGCTGGGATTACAGGCTGAGCCACTGAGCCCGACCAGAGAGGTTTTTGTTGTTGTCGTTGTTTTTTTAACAAGTTCTCACTCTGTCACCCAGGCTGGAGTGCTATGCGCCATCATAGCTCACTGTAGCCTTGAACTGGGCTCAAGTGATCCTCCCGTCTCAGCCTCCAGTGTAGCTGGGGTAATGGGTGAGAGCCACCAGTCCAGACTAATTAAAAAAAATTTTTTTTGTTTTAATTTTAGAGTTGTGAGGTGCAAATGGGGAGTTACTACATAAGGAGGTTGCATGCAGGTGAAGTTTGGACTTCTAACTGGCTCTTTCTCCCCCTGAGACTGGACCAGGTACTTGATGTGTTGCCGAATGTCCCACTGCATCGTCCCTCCCTCCTCCTCCAGCAGTGTCCAGTGTCTGCCAATCCCACCCTTGTGCTCATGTGACTAGTGTTCAGGGCCTGCCAATCCCACCCTTGTGCTCATGTGACTAGTGCTCAGGGCCTGCTTATGAGTGAGAACATGCGGTATTCAGTTCTTTGTTTCTGTAATAGTTCATTAGTATGATGGTCTCCAGCTGCCTCCAAGTCACTGTGAAGGTCATGATTTTGTTCTTTATGGCTGCATAATATTCCGTTTTATATATGTACCAGTATTTTCCTTATCCAGTCCACTTTTAGTGGGCACCTAGGTTGGTTCCATGTTTTTGCTGTTGTGGATAGTGCTACAATAAACATGCATGTGCAGGTGTCTTTTTGGTAGAGGGATTTCCTCTGGGTATATTCCCAGGAGAGGGATGGGGTCTCACTGTGTTCCCCAAACTGGTCTTAAACTCCTGTCCTCAAGCAATCCTCCTGCCTTGGCTTCCCAAAGTGCTGATATTACAGGTGTGAACCACTGTGCCTGGTTGACTTTGAGAGTTTTGAGGAGTACTGGATAGGTATTTTGTAGAAAGTCCCTGAATTTGAGTTTGCTTTATGTTTTTCTTATGATTAGACTGGACCTATAGGGTCTGGAGGGGAAGACCACAGAGGTAAAGTGCCCTTCTCATCCCATATCCAGGGTGCCTGTTATCCGCATGACTTATCACTGTTGATGCTGACCTTCATCGCCTGGTTGAGGTCATGTTGATCAGGTCTCTCCTCTAAACACTCACTCTCTCCTGCTCTTTCCCTACTGTACTCTTTGGAAGGAAGTCCTATGTGCAGTCCATACTTAAGAAGTGGAGCGGTATGCTTCCCTCCTCCAGAGCGAAGTGTCTACAAAAATGATTTGGAATTCTTTCACACAAGTGACCTATCCTCCTTACTTACTAATTTATTTTTTAGACAGGATCTCACTTTGTCACCCAGACTGGAGTGCAGTGGCTCATTACCTACTCACCACAGCCTTGACCTCCTGGGCCCAGGCGATCCTCTCTCCTCAGCTTCCTGAGTAGCTGGGACTATAGGTACACGCCACCATGATCAGCTAATTTGCATCTGTTTTTGTGGAGACAAGGTCTCACTATGTTGCCTCAGATGTTCTTGAACTACTGGCCTCAAATGATTCAGCCATCTCAGCCTCCCAAAGTGCTGGGATTACAGGCCTGAGCCTGGTCATTTATTTATTTAAATAGAGATGAACTCTCCCTATGTTGCCCAGGCTGGTCTCAAACTCCTGGCCTCAAGGGATTCTTCCACCTTAGCCTCTCAAAGTGCTGGCATTACAGGTGTGAACCACCCCACCTGGCCTATTTATTACATCATTTATTTATATCAGTATGAACTCGTGAGATCTTTTACCTTGCGTTTTAATCTAATAGTACTTTTTGTCTTGGGGGGGCTTTTTATTGCTCAAACTGATCTAGTTTTGGCCACTGGGGCTCTTTCAGTTGGTTTCAGTGTCCCTTTGATATACTTTCTCGTTGTAAGTTTGTGTGTGTGTGTGTGTGTGTGTGTGTGTGTGTGCGCGCGCGCGCATTTCCTTACTTTCTGGCACTACAAGATGCTCCGGGCTCATCTTGTATATTTCCTGACTCTGACTTAATGTCAACCTTCTCTCCCAAGAGTCCTGTTTCCTTTATCAGAGAATGGCATTAAAAATCTAGGTCTGAGAGCTAAGGGTGCTCCTTGCTAGTGGGGTGTGCATGCGTCTTGGCTCTCTTGGCAGACAGTGCAAGGAAAATGATGCATACCAACCTATGCTTACACTCATAATAATAAGCATTTCTAAATGGAACCATCTGCATGTATAGGACACTCAACAAAAATTCACACTGATGTCTCCAGCTAGAACCTATCAACACGTGGATCATCCTGATCTTCTCCACTTTCTAATCTATGGTCTCCCATCCCAAAAATGAGAATTTTGGCTTCCACCACTTAATTGTTCAACTTGAGTAAACATGTATAGCAATGTGCATTTATTTTGACAGAGCAGTTCTGCATAGTAATTTATTCTACTGAAAAACTCCCCCAAGAGTAGAAACCTACGGTGTAAGGATGTTTCTTGGTAGGTGACGTTGTCAATATTTGGCTTCCCTCCTAGTGGGAGGGTTATACTTCTCTGACATTTTAACTCAGGCAAGTCCGTGTGACTGATTTTGGCTAATAAAATATGAGCAAGTCATATATGTCCCTTCTTGGTGAAGCTCTAAAAGCTAGGTGTATCTTGTGCTATGGTTTAAATGTGCTCCTCAAAGTGTGTGTGTTGGAAACTTGATTCCCCGTGGGGCAGTGTTGGCAGGTGAGGCCTCATGGGAGGAGTTTGGATCATGCGGACACTGCCCTTATACATGGATTAATGCTGTTTTCACAGGGGTGGATTCCTTATAAAAAGAAGAATTCAGCTTCCTCGTGTTCTTTCTCAGCCTTGCTCTGCCCTGCTCCAGGGCATGATGCAGCATGAAGACCCTTGCCAGACGCTGGTGGCTTCATCTTGGTCTTCTCAGCCTCCAGAACCATGAGCCAATACGTTTCTGTTCATTACACATGACCACATGACCTAGTCTGTGGCATTCTGTTACGGCAGCACAGCATAGAGTAAGACACTTTGTCAAACTCTTTTTTTTCTTATGCCACTCTGTCCTACCAATTCCAGATAATGGCAGCTCTCTCAGCCTGGTTCCTGGAATGAGGGTGACATAGGGTAGAGTCCCACCTGATTAACAGTGGAAATGTATCATGAACATGGAATACATTTTACTTGTTTTCAGTTACTATGATTTGAAGTATTTATTACAGCAGCCTAACCTAACCCATCCTGACTGATAGTGTTTGCAACAGTGAAGCATGGAAATAATGCAAATATCTGCCAATAGAGGACAAAATTAACAAATTATGGTACATTTCAACAGTGATCTACTAGTGCAGCCCTTCCCCCTCCAAGTCAATCTTTTTGCTGACATGAAAAACTGTCCATGCTGTTAAGTGAAAAAAAGAAGCAAGATATGGAACACTTTATTCAGTATGCTCACATTGTTGTAAAACAAGCAATTTATGTACATATGTCAATATGTGCATAGAAAAAAACCACTGGAGGAATATATACCAACTTGTCAACAGCAATTACTCTTCCATTTTAGATGTTTGTGTTGTTTGAATTTTTACAAGTTCTAAGTCAAGATGCTCTCCACTCTGGGCTGGATCAGTTTTCTCTATCAACTGGCAACTAGACTGGATTATGCAAATTGGCTATCTCCTTGGAAAGACTTGACAGTCTACAGGGTTAAGTTTGGAGGCAAACATGTAGACATATTCAGTGGGGACAGGCTAATAAACAAGGACATTTGAGCAGCATTCCTGAAATTTTTTTCCAAGCCCATCAAAGGCACAGAATGTAATCAGTACTCATCTTGATTCCCAGGGTAAACAGCGGTGATTACAAACTGAGGAAGATTTTAGATGGTTTCCCTCTGCTCGTCCCTTGTGACTCTTGAATAATGATTTCCACGGGGTGGTTTTAAACAAAAGTGAGGACTGGATTTGGGGGCGGGGCCGTTGTCTCATTCATCTTTGTATCTTCAGTACCTGGCTCTGTCTTGACACAGGGTAAGTCTTCAATTAATGTGATTCAGAAAATGTCTGTTTTCAATAATAATTATTCTTTTCAAAAATGTTTATTTTTTAAATGATCACACAGTGAAATTGGCCTTTTGTGGTGTGCAAATCAGTGAATTTTAACACATGTGGTGATTATCTATATCACCACCACAGTCAGAATGCAAAACAGGTATTTTTTTCCTTTTTTTTTAGAGACAGAGTCTCTCTCTGTCACCCAGGCTGGAGTTCAGTGGTGCCATCATAGCTCACTTGAACTCCTGGGCTCAAACCATCCTTCCGCCTCAGTCTCCCAAGTAGCTGGGACTACTGGTGCATGCCACCCTGCCTGTCTAATTATTTTATTTTTTGTAGAGACAATTATCGCTTTGTCGCCCAGGCTAGTCTCAGACTCCTGGCCTCAGGTGGTCCTCCCATCCTGGCCTCCAAAGTGCTGGTATTACAGGCATGAGCCACAGTGCCCGGGCCCCTTTATAATTACATTTTTTCTATCTCTAACTCCTGGAATACACTCATATGCTCTGTATCACTATAGCTTTATTTCTTTAGGCATATCCTACAGATGGGATCATGCATCAGGTGATCTTTTGAAAGTGGCTTCTGTCACTCAGTTAGTTTCTTTTTATTGCTAAGGAGAATTCCTCAGTAACATGTTTTGAACACCTGTTATGGTCTAGGTACCGTGCTAGGTACTGGGGATATAGCAATGAACAGGGCCGATGTGGTCCCTTATTGGCTTGGAGCTTACAGGCATTGGTGGGAGAGTCACAGGATGTCAGGATCCTAAGGGGGCCTGGCTGACCTAATAATCCTTAGTGTCTCAAAATGTGGTCTGAGGACCAGGAGCATCAGCATTCCTGGGGAGCTTGTTAAAAATGCAGACTCTCAGGCCCCACCCCAGACCTACTGAATCACGGCCTGCACATGACCAAGATCCCCAGGTGATTCCTGTGCACATTCAGCTTTGAGAAGTGTTGGTCTTACCTCTCCCTCCACAGAGTGCAGAAATTTCTGCATCCTGCCTGATACCCATTCGGTGTTGTTTGTTTGGAGATGGGGTCTCACGCTGTTGCCCAGGTTGAAGTGCAGTGGTATCATCATAGCTCACTGCAGCTTCCAATTCATGACCTCAAGTGATCCTCCTGCCTCAGCCTCCTGAATAACTGGGAATACAGGCGAAGGTCACCACACCCAACTAATTTTTTTTTTTTTGTCTTGTAGAGACAGGGTCTTGTTATGTTGCCCAGGCTGGTCTTGAACTTCTGGGCCCAAGAGATCCTCCTACCGTGGCCACCCAAAGTGCCGAGGTTACAGACGTTAGCAACCACATCTGGCTAGTTTTAAAAATTTTTCATAGAGACAGATTGGCCAGACTGGCCCGTTCAGTCTTTGCAAGAGTGCCTTCAGTGATGGAGGTCTCATCTGTGCCTCGGAAGCCAGCCCTTTCCAGCGATGGCCAGCTCAAATTGTTTGCAGTTTTTCTTAGTCTAAATGAAAGTTTGCTTTCGTATAAATTCCACACTACGGTTCTAGTTCTGACTTTGGGGTCAATCCAAAGTATACCTGCTTTTTCTTTCATCTAATAATGCTTTGGTTATTTACAGCCTTGCTGCCCTTTTCGCCAAGCTCCCTGCCTCCCACCTCCGCTGATGCTACAATCATTCTTTATACTCATGTATTCACCCACTTAGTATATTTTTATTGGTACCTATATCTGTCCAGACACTGAAATTGACCAGTCTAAAAAGAAATTGAAATAGAATAAAAATGACACAACTGGATGTTATAGTTCTGAACATTTCCAACAAGACATAAATGATGAAAAGAAAGCATTTAATATGGATATTGTGACATCACAAGAAATATATATGATTTTTTTTTTTAGAGATGGGGGTCTCACTGTATTGCCCAGGTTGATCTCAAACTCCTGGGCTTAAGCAATTCTCCTGCTTCAGCCTCCCAAAGTGCTGGGATTACAGGTGTGAGTCACCTTACCCAGCACATTTGACGTTCTTCTCTGGTCCTTGGCATACAGCTCCTAAAACCCTTGGAATCTCTGGAGGGATAAGGATGTATTTTGCATGGTAATGAGATGACTGGTGGCTGGAACCCCTAGATAGCTCCAGGATTGGGGGTGGTCATGATGAGAGCGTTGGACCTTTCAGCCTTGCCTTCCAGTCCTCCAAGGGGAGGGAAGAGGGACTGGAGATTGTGTATAATTGCCAATGGCCAATGAATTAACCCATCATGTCTACAGAAGGAAACCTAAACAACAGGGTTTGGAGAGCTTCTGGGACAGTGAATACATCAAGGTGTGGGAGGTGGTGCAGCCAGAGAAGGCAGGGAGGTTCCCCCCAGCCTCCCACACTTTCCCCTAGGAAATCTCTTCCATGTGGCTGTTCCTGAGTTGTGTCCTTTATAATACACCTCGATAGTAAAGTAAGGAGTGTTCCTGAGTTCTGTGAGCTGTTCTAGCAAATTATCAAACCCGAAAGGGGGGAAGCTGCGAGAACGAACCCCTGACTTGGTAGCCAAGTTGGACAGAAGTGTGAGTTCCCTGAACACTTGATACTTTCAACTGGCATCTCCAGGGAGGGCAGGCTTTGTGGGGCTGAGCTCTGAAACCGATGGAGTCTGATGCTCACTGCAGGCCATTTGTGTCAGAATTACATTGAATTTTAGGCCACCCAGTTGCATCCGTAGAGCTGGAAAAGTGGTTGTCAGTGTGGGAAAACAACCCAACACATTTGGTGTCAAGAGTGTGACTCAAAACAGTTCATAGGACTGGAAGATACAAGCCCAGACATCAGGTAGGTAACAAAGCATACCACTTAAAGGGGGATGGGTGGCTGCCACTCAGTGCCAGCCTACTGTTTCTGCAAGGGAATGAAGGCTCAAAATTGCACAAGCCCGAATTTTTCAAGACAAGTCAGAAATCTGGAATTCGATGTGAACGTACAGGTTTATTTATTTATTTATATAACAGTCATTCAATTGACACTTTATTTTTATGTTTTACATTTTATATATTTATTTATTTTAAAGGTGATGTCTCCCTGTGTTGCCCAGGCTGGTCCCTAACTCCTGGGTTCAAGCAGTCCTCCTGCCTCAGCCTCTCAAAGTGCTGGGATTATAGGCATGAGCCACGACACCCAGCTGTTCTGGTCTTTAGATGTGAATGTCATACCAGTCAGGGCTAGCAGCTGCTAACAGAATCCCCTCTGGTTGACTTAAGCGGGAAAAGCATTTATCAGGTAGCTCGGGAAATTGGCTGGAGAATTGGACTCAAGAAATGGGCAAGACCCGAGAGAGGCCCCATATCTGGGGACATAGCAGATCACGCCTGGGGAGCAGGTGGTGAGAAGCTAACACTGGTGGAACTGCCCCAGGACACTGAGCAATGACCTCCGAGACCGTCAATCCCAGCGCCGTTTTAGTCTTCCAGCTACTTTCTGGGTTCAAAGTACTGCATTGTGTGCTTCCATTGGCAGCACTTGGGTCACATGCCCCAGGACCCTGATTTCCAGGGAGCAGGGAGAGGGAGAACCTGCTCCCTTAGACTTCTGAAATGAAGAGAAGAAGCAGTTTTAGGATTCCTGTGACACAAGAAGTTTATTTGCTGGGAGGGTAAAAAAAAAAGTCAAGCACAGCAACCCTATTAGGAATGCTTTCAGCTGCAAGGTACTATGAATAACTTAAAGTACAAGGACACAAGAAATCAGAGACTGGCAGTCACAGAGGTGGCCCAGTAATTCCACAATGTCAACAAAGTCCAGACTTTTTCTCTGCAGACTCTCATCCTTCAAATACTGATTTTTTTTTTTTTTTGACTTTTGGCTTGTTGTCTCATGGTCATAAGATGGCTACCACAGCTCCAGCATCACAACTGTCTTCCAGTTGTGACAGAGAGGATGGAGTGGCATCCCTGAGTGCATCTCATAAGGCTGTCTCTTTTATCAGGTTAAACAAAACACCCAGAATGCCTTCTTTTATAGTCCATGGCTCCAATCTAGGTCCCACGACCACCTTTGGTTTCAAGGTAGGCTAAACAGCAAATATCTGGCTTTTTTTCTCTTCTTTAAAAAAGTTTTCCTCATTTTAATTTTTATGGGTGAATATTTTGAAATAATTTCAAACCTACAGCAAAGTTGCAAGAGTGATATAAGAAACTTCCATTTACTTGTCAACCTCAGACCCCAATTAACATTTTGTCACATTTGCTTTATACATCTCTGTGTTCATATTTTTTCTGAATTATTTAAAAGTAAATTGCAAACAAAATTGTCTTTACATCTTTTAGAGTTTATTTCCCAAGTATAAGTTTATTCTTATATATGACCACAGTACAATGGTCAAAATCAGGAAATTACATATTATGACAAGTATCTGAAATTTTTCTTTCTCTATGATGATACACAAGAGATAAGGGAATTGGGACTAGCCATTGAGATAGCTAACCATAGCAACTAATTTTCTTTTCAATCTTATTTTTTAGAGATGGCGTCTCACTCTGTCACTCAGGCCAGAGTGCAGTGATGCAATCATGGTTCACTGCAGCTTCAAACTCCTGGGCTGAAGTGATCCTCCCACCTCACCTCCCACTTCAGGTGTGCAGCACCATGCCTGGCTAATAATTTTTTTTTTTTTTAAAGGCTTTTGGTTTATTTTTGGAGATGGGGTTCTGCTATGTTGCCCAGGCTGTGCAACTAATTTTTTAAAGTCCCATCAGAGAGAACAAACACCTGAGCCAGCCTGAAAGCAATCAATTTGCCTTACCTGCTTTAAACTTTGTTTTGAACTATCTTTTTTGATTAGTGTAGTGAGAATATTTGTGTGGAATACGTTTCTACTTTTCATAATGATGTCATTTATTTTCCAAGAGAATCTAACAGAGATACTAGTCATGCTTGGTACGGAATATTATTCTCTCCAAATTTTCACTAAATAGATGAAAAAAATGGACAGGGTTTTTTTCCTTCAAATCTCTTTTAATGTCAATTTCCTGAAAACCTTCCCTAAATGATATAATTATATTGCTTTAATTCTCACAATTTATAATGAAATCAGAGGATAAAAGAGGAATGTTGAGCATTCTTCCTTGTCTCCTAGCAAAATTAAATTCAAGTTATGCTGCAAAGACAGGAGGCAGTACTTGCGGAGTCATATTTTTATGTTATCATTTTCATTGAAATGGTGGAGAGGAAGTGATCTTTAAAAAGTGAGTGCAGCAGGGGCTGCCTGGTCTCTGGTCTTTTGGGAGAGTGTGAGGTGGTTATGTGTATAACTGGCTAACAAGAGAGGCAGGGGTGAGTGGGCGGTTAAGATGGAAGAGGGAGTCAGTGGGGCTGCTCATACCTGTAATCCCAGCAATTCAGGAGGCCGAGGCAGGAGGATTGCTTGAGTCCAGGAGTTCAAGACCACCCTGGGCAACACAGCGAAACTTCACTTCCACAAAAAAATTAAAAAATTAGCTGGATGTGCTGGCATGTGCCTGTAATCGCAGCTACTTGAGCTGCTGAGGAAGGAGGATCTCCTGAGCCCAGGAGGTTGAGGCTGCTGTGAGCCACAATCTTGTCACTTCCCTCCAGCCTGGGGGACAGAGTGAGACACCGATTCAGCAATTAAAATTAAAAATAAAAAAAAGGAGGAGGAGAGGGTGGCAGTAACTTTCAAATGGTGAAGAGGGGGAGGCATTGTGACTATATCTAGGCCCTCATTCACCTAAAGCCACAGCCCCTCCCGCCATTTTCACAGATGAAGTTCTGAACTCTGGGCTAAAGGTTTAAGCAAAGAATGTGAATGAATGGGACAGAATACAATTGCATACTCCACTCTGACAGGGAGAAAGGCTTTATTAGAAGTGGGGGCCAAATGGGTTGCTCATTCCTGTAATCCCAGCACTTGGAAAGGCTGGGCTGGGAGGATTGCTTGAGGTGATAAGTTCAACCTGGGCAATATGGCGAGACTCCATCTCTGCAAAAATAATAAAAATAAAAATAAATTAGTCAGGTGTGGTGGTGTATGCCTGTATTCCCAGCTACTCAGGAGGCTGAGGCAGGAGGATCACCTGAGCTCAGGAATTTGTGGCAGCAGTGAGTTATGCCACCCTACTGCATTCCAGGCTGAACAACAGAATAAGATCCCTCTCTTAAACAAAACAAAACAAAACAAAAAGGAAGAAGAAGCAGAAATGAAGACTCAGGGATATGGCAGACCTGAGCAGGATTTTTTTTCACAGAGAGGTGGCAACACAGGCAGGTTCCCTGATTGCTAGACCAGCAAAAGAGCACCCAGAATTGGATTCGAGAAGTGACATGTGCTTTGAGGAGGAAAACCTAGTCTCAAAGCTGAAAGTTGGTAAGGTCTAGAATTGAGTGGAAGGTGAGTTGGGCAACTGTACAAGACTGAGAATGGGTAGGATGGAAGCTTGGGAGGATGCTGAGGTCAACAAATGAGTTGCAGGTTGTGGGGCTGGTGGGAGGTGGGGAGGGAGGTGTTAGGTGGGGGTGGTGGGTGAAGGGCAGGGAGAGTTTTGAGAGGAGGGCTAGGCAGAATGAAGAAATCATGAGCCAGGTGTGGTAGCTCATACCTGTAATCCCAGCAATTTGGGAGACCCGAGGAGATAGCATGGCAGATACTGCTTGTTGCTTACCTGGCAGTCATTTCTCTTTTTCCACTCCTTAACCAAATCCTGGTTTCCTTCAGACCTCCTGTGGCCATGAGCTTTAGAACAGGCCAGTCCTCTCCCCAAGCCCACTAAATGGGGAAATGAGTTTTGAATATTTCAAGTCTATCAAAATAAGTTCACTCCCTTTTGCCAGTGATTGGTTAGGAAATAAGCATGTGACACCATTCTGACCAATGAAGGAAAGCCGGGGAGTGTGGGATTTTGTGACTATCTTCTCATTTTCTAAATGGACATAAGGAGGAATCATGACTTCTTTTCTTGCTCTGGCCTATGGATGTTGCTTTGATGATGTATTGTTTGGAGCTGTGTCAGCCATCTTGCAACCGTTAGGGGCAATGGTATGTTTCGTGATGTCAACAGCTGGAAAGAACTTAGGGACCTTCCCCCACTCTCCCATCTTCAGGCATCTTGTCAATATACAATTATTTTGTATACTGACCCTGTATTCTGCAATCTTGTTAAATTCATTTGTTAGTTCTAGTAGTTGTTTTGTAGACTCCCAAGGCTTTTCTGTGTAAATAGTGGTATCACCTGCAGATAGAGACAGCTTTTCTTCTTTCTTTCTGATCTTTATGCTTTTATTTCTTTTTCTCGCCTTCCTGCAAGGGCTAGAATTGCCAGTACAACATTGAGTAGAAGTGGTGAGAATAAGCATTCTTGCTTTCTTTATGATTTCATCTTGTATGAGATTACACGTTGTCAGTGAGTTGGGTTTTCTGAAAGCATCAATGCTTCCAGCTAAAAGCACTCCAACAGACATCATTTTTTTTTTTTTTTGAGTTGGAGTCTCACTCTGTCGCCCAGGCTGGGGTGCAGTGGCTCACTCATGGCCACCACGGCCTCAACCTGCTGGGCTCCGGTGATCTTTTTGCCTCAGCCTTCCAAGTAGCTGGAACTACAGGCACGCACTACCATGCCTGGATAATTTTTTTTTTTTTAAATTGTAGAGACAAGTTCTTGCCAAGTTGCCCAGACCGGTCTCGAACCCGTGGGTTCAGGCAATCTGCTCGCCTCGGCCTTCCAAGGTTCTGGGATTACAGGCTGAGCCACCAAGCCCAGCCTGGACATCATTATTAAAAGGAAGGCTAACCCCGGAAGACTTGGTTATATCCTGGTTGGAGTTATCAGGGATACAGTTGAAATGACATCTTGAATTACTTCTAACTGCAGGTCTCTTATGTGCCATGTGAGACACAACTTCTTTGTTCTTGGGAGGCCTCTGCTATTCCCAGTGATTCTGAAAACCAAGGTTCAAAATGGGGTGGCCTGGTGAGGCCTGAAATCTATGTCCCACAGAGAACCTGAAACCTGGAAGCATTATATTTCTGAGGCACAGAATCTGCCACATATTTCTGAGTCAGGCTTTCCAGTCTTCTGGGAAGAAAGCTAGAATTTATTGAGCTTACTGATGCCGGTTATCCAAAGAGAATGTGATCCAGAAGCAAGATAAAGATCAAAAGGACTCAGCCAGGGTCTCACTTTCTCCAAGTAGAAGAAATAAAACCTGCCAATTGGCTCTGAAAATAAAAGCCACACAAGACCTCAGACAATCACAGACATGCTTCTTGGCTAGTTAGGAGCTTTTTCTTTTTTTAATTGAAACAAACGTTAAGAGATGCCTGTGTGGACCTCGGACTCTGGCCTTCCTACTGGAACCCAACATCAGTGTCAAAGCATCTGTGAACCCTGTGTTCTCCAGCAAGGGCTGTGAGGATGTCAGCTGGTGCCGCTGGGCCTGCACCATTGCCACCTGCTGCCACACGAAAGGCCCAGGTCCAATGGACTGCCAGGGCCCCTCTGAGCATCACTTGGAAGCCTTGCCCAAATGTAATGATGTCAGATGAACGCAGTGCACTTGGCTTCCACCTGCAGCAGCCATCTTTCAGACACCTAAGGCTCTGGCATCCTCAGATCCAAAAGCCACACAGCAGCTCTTAACCTGGAGAGAAGAACGTGCTTTGGGTAAGTTGTGTTCTCCCATCAATCTTTTTTGGATACTGGGTTTTAAGACGTTGGTGACTTTCATGAGTTTTTTCAGTCAGACATTTTGAAGGAGGGTGTCTAGCTTTATTACTTAAATTTGTTTTAATTTAATTTTATTGAGGCAAGAACAATGAACACGAGATCTGGCCTCTTAAAAACTTTTGTGCTTAGTTTTATTTGTATAGGAAAGGGATCTTGCCATGTTGCCCAGGCTTATGTTGAACTCCTGGACTCAAGTGATCCTCCGACCTCTGCCTCCCAAAGTGCTGGGATTACAGGCTTGGCTTCTTAAAAAAATTTCTTAAAAAATTTTAAGAAACTGACTATATTCAGCTTTACAAATTTATGTGTCATAAACTACAGAAAAATCATTTTAAAAAATGGATCCAAGCAGCTTCTACAGGGCTGCTCCCATGCTTGCCACAGGAGTCTTGAATGATGCTGGGGTGTGGACTTCACACAGTCACACCCTCTGTGATTGGCCCTGGATCTGAACAGAGCTGAGTTCTCACTGGCCAGCTTTTTTTTTTAACAGTTCCACTGTTGCCTGTTCACAAGATTGTAGGCTGTGAAACTGCTCTCACAACACAGAAAATAGTTGTACTTATCCAAATATTGCTGTATGGCCAGCAATATTCTTTGAATCACATCATAATATTAAACCCACAGATTACTTGTTTGTCCAAAATAGTCCGGACCGCTAGGATGATGAAGGAGTAGAATATTTTTCTTTTAATCGTGGTAAAATATACATAACATAAAATTTAACATGTTAATACTAAATGCTGCTGAATGGTACATTTAAAAACTGTTAATTTTCTGTAATGTAGACTTTGCTTCAGTAAAAAAGAAAAAAAAACTTAAAAACTCACCATTTTTGCCCCTTCAAAGTATACAATTCAGTGGCATTAAGTATATTCACATTGTTGTGCAACCATCACCTCTTTGTAGTTCCAGAACATTCTGTCCACCCAAAATGCAAATCCTGTACCCATTAGGCAGTCACTCCTCTTTTCTCCCAGTCCCCCAGGTCCTGGCAACCGCTAATCTGCTTTCTCTCTCTAGGGATTTGCCTATTCTAGATATTTCAAATAAATGGAATCATATAAGATGTAGCCTTTTATGACTGACTTTTTTTCACCTAGCATAGTGTTTTCATTCATGTTGCAGCATGGTCTTCATTCCTTTTTATGGCTGGATAACATTCCATTGCATGGGTATACTTCATTTGGATTATCTGTTCATCAGCTGAAGACCATTGGGGTTGTTTCCAGCTTTTGGCTATGGACATTTGTGTGTAAGTTTAAACCCTGCTTTCAATTCTTTTGGACATCACTGGTAATTCTGCGTTTAATTTATTGAGCAACTGCCACACAGTGAAGGTTCCATGGTGTCTGCACCATTTTGCATTGCTGCCATCAAAGTATGGGAGTTCCAATTCTCCATATCCTTGCCAGCACTTGTTCTCCTCCTTTAAACAAATCATAGCCATTTTAGTGGGTGATTTAAATTCTTTCTGTCTAAATTCCTTCTCCCTCCCAATTTATCAAAGAACTAACTTAATTTGGCATAACGATTTCTTAAGTTACCTGTGATTTAGTGAATCAGGATTCTTTGAGTTGTATATCAGAGAAAACCAACTCAAACCACGTTAAACAATAAGTTAGCTTTGGAGGGACTTCAGGTGTGGTGTGATCAGGATTCCAGCTCTGTTTCTCTGTAATTCTTTTAACATTGCTTTTCTCCATGAGTTGGATTCATCCTCAAGCTGGCTTTCTTCAGGGTTTTAAGATGGCTGCCAACAATAAACAGGGTTACAAGATTCCTCACTCACCTCTGAGAGTGATGAGTCACTGCCTCTAATAATTAATAACAGAAAATAAAAGTCCTGACTCTGCTGAATGGATTAGTCATGAGCCAGTTCCTCTGATCGTAGAACATTTTGCTGATCAGCTTAGGTTAGGCTTGAGTTACTTGAACCAGTCAAGGACCAGTTGGTGGAAACACCCTGAGAAACTTGGATCCATCAACTGCCACCCTCGGAGTTGAGATTTAGGTCAATTCCACCCATTCAGTTTCTAGACAATGGGGGGAGGAGACATGGATGTTAGGGAGCAATCACAATATCCACTTGATTACTACTTGCTTTGTTGATAACAGGATTTGGTAAAAGGAGTCCATCTGGCAGAATCTTTTTTTTTTAATTTTAAAGATGTGGGGTACAATTCAGGGTTAGGTATACAGATGCTCATTATGCAGGTACCCTTGTTGATGCGGAATGCCCACTCCTCCTCTGGCAGTTTCTCACTACTGCCAATCCCTTTCTTAGAGTATTATGATAATTTCTCAAGGTTCAATTATGAGTAAGAACATGTGGTACTCGGTTTTCTGTTTCTGTGATAGATCACTGAGTATGATGACTCTAAATCCATCTAAGTTGCTGCAAAGTCCATATGGTTGTTCTTTTTTATGGTTGCATAATATTCCATTGTGTATATGTACATTTTTTAAAAATCCAGTCCAGTTTTGATGGGCAGCATGGTTGGTTCCATGTTTTTGCTATAGTTAATAGAGTTGCAACAAATATATGTGTGCAGGTATCTTTTTTGTAGAATGATTTGAGTTCCTCCAGGTATATTCCAAGTAGGGGGATTGCTAGGTCATATGGAAGGTCAATTTCTAGTTCCTTCAGAAATTGTATGAGGCAGGATGTCCAACTGCTAGAGTTAAGATCAATTGGAGTGGACATGCTGCCTTCCTGTTGTAAAAATTCTAAACAACAGTATGAACACTTAGTGTACATTGGCATCCTAAATGTTGATATATTTTAACTAATTGATTTGTGGGCATTATTAGTATCCCCACTTTACAGATGAGGTCTCTAAAGGTTGACTAGCAAATCTGGAAGACGATATAGTCTTACATCAATATATACACACATATGTATATATGTGTGTGTGTGTGTGTGTGTGTGTGTGTGTGTGTGTGTGTGTGTGTGTATGTATATATCTCCTCTCTGGGCCGATTCTGATATCTCCAGGTGTGTGGGCACCTGGGCAGACTAATGATGCAGTGTCCCGTTGAGTTCAGTGGTCAGGGTTAAAAACCTGGCCCCGTCACCTATCCGCATGTGTCCTTGAGCAAGATACTAGAGCTCTGTGTCTTAGTTTACTCATCTGTAAAATGGCAATAACAAATAGTACTCACCTCACAACATTGTTAATGAAGACTAAATTGTTTTGTTTCGTTTTGTTTTTGAGTTGGAGTCTCACTCTGTTGCCCAGACTGGAGTGCAGTGGCCGCTCCCCGGCCAACGCAGCCTCAACCTGCTGGGCTCTGGCGATCCTTCTGCCTCAGCCTTCCGAGTAGCTGGAATTACAGGCGCGCGCTACCACACCTGGCTAATTTTTTTATTTTATTGTAGAGATGAGGTCTCGCCTGCCCAGGTGGGTCTCAAACCCGCGGGCTCAGGCAATCCACTCACCTCAGCCTCCCAAAGGCACAGGATTACAGGCTGAGCCACCGAGCCCGGCTCGACCAAATTGTTTATATATGTGGTAAGTGTCCTGTACATCTTTGTAAAAAAATAATAAATAACAATTTTCTCTACCTGGTTCACTTCTGGGATGTTTTAGCACCATCCTTGTGGTCTGGCATCCACTGTTCTATCCCTTAATCTAGCTCAGGCTGCAGCCTGGACCTCCTCCAAGCCCCAGCCACTTGGCTAATCAGTATCTTATCACATCTCAGTCTGGGCTCTCCCAGACCAGGCAGGGAGCCCCTGGGTCCTACCAGCCTGCTGCCACCGTCTGCATGGCTTTTAGTCGGGGAGACAGAAACCAAATCCTTCCCAGAGATGCTTGGAAATTAGTTTAGCACTGTCTGCCGGTGTGCAGTGACTCAGAGGCAGCCAGCCCAGCGGGGCTCATGGGCTCTGGGTTTGAACAAGATTGATGTTGTCGTGAATGCAAAGCAGGAGAGAGAGCTGGGGCTGGGAGGCAGGGCAGGCAAGGGCCTTCTGTTTACTTCTAGCTCCCCCCCAGGTGAGCTGAGGTTTCAGGCAGTGGGGCTGCCTTGGCTGCTTACTGTGATGGCGGAGAAGCCAGAGGGCTCTGAGGAGGTGCTGTGGGATGCAGGGGAGAGCCAGCGGTTGGTTGGACTAATGTTGAGTGGCCATCCCATCCTGGTCACTTACTGTGTGACCTTGGGTAGATAACTTAACCTCTCTGAACTCCCATCTCTTTGTTAATCAAATGGGTGCAATAGTAACAACTGGGGTTTGGGATTGCTATGAGGCTGAATGACACAGAGAGACAAACGTACACAGAACACACGTGAGAGAGAGACACACACACAAATATAGAAGGAGAGAGAGAAACAGACAGGCGTAAACCCTGGCTCTGCCACTTACTGACTGTGTGACCGCAGTCATTTAACCTCTTGGTACCTCAGCTTGCTCATCTGTGCAATGGGGACAGCCAGCTGAGCTGGCTGCCTCTGAGTCACTGCATACCGGCAGACAGTGCTAAACTAATTTCCAAGCATCTCTGGGAAGGATTTGGTTTCTCTCTCTCCGGCTAAGAGCCATGCAAATGGTGGCAGCAGGCTGACAGGACCCAGGGGCTCCCTGCCTGGTCTGGGAGAGCCCAGACTGAGATGTGATAAGATACTGATTAGCCAAGTGCTTGGAGGACCCAGGGGCTCCCTGCCTGGTCTGGGAGAGCCCAGACTGAGATATGATAAGATACTGATTAGCCAAGTGCTTGGAGGGGCTTGGAGGAGGTCCAGGCTGCAGCCTGAGTGGACAGCAGTCGACTTCTTTACAGGGTTGATGTGGGAATTAAATGAGCACATACAGAGCAGTTAATAGAGTGCCTGATATGCATTGTTCAATACACTGTGGTATTAGAACTCTAAGAGGGTCTTCAAGACTAGTGCTCCCTGGTGTATATACCCCATGCAGTCTCCTCCCCTTGAGTGTGATGGGAACTGTTAATATAATGAGACATCACTCCACTGATAAGGTCACATTATATGGCAAAGGTGAAAGGATCTTGCAGATGTAATTAAGGTTCCTAATCAGTCAATTTTAAGCTTATCAAAAGGGAGATTATCCTGGGTGCACCTGACTTAATTATATGCACCATTAAAATCGGAGTCTAGAGATCAAAGACAGAGGGAGTCAGGACATCCAAAGCATTGGTGATATGCTCCATTTGGCCTTGAAGAATCAAACTGCCATGTGTGAGGAGAGCCACATGGCAGGTAACAGTGAATGGTCACCAGGAGCTGAAAGTCTCAGTCTTACAGTTACAAGGACCTGAACTGTCAATAACCAATAAAGTTTGGAAGAAGGCCTTGAGCCTCAGATAAGACCACAACTCCAGTTGACCTCTAGATTTCAGCCACGTGAGACCCTGACTTATGGCTCAGCTGAGCTGTGCCTGGACTTCTGACCTACAAAAATTGTGAGATGATAAGTCTGTGTTGGTTTAAGTCACTTAAGTTCATGGTAATTTGTCATACAGCATAGAATATTAATAGTTGAGTATTAGCAAATATCATCCTAACAGCAGAATGTTGGAAAAAGCCAAGCTAGATCAACATCACAATAAGCCCTTTGCAATTAATTATCAGAAGCAGACATGTCTGATGTGAAGGGCACTTCTCTATGGTATCCTTCTCCAAAATGCATACTCCTTAGTCTAATAATAAAAAATCACCAGACAAAACCAAACTCAGGGATATTCTATAAAATAATCAACCACTTGGCTAATACTTGTAATCCCAGCACTTTGGGAGGCTGAGGTGAGAGAATTACCTGAGCCCAGGAGTTTGAGGCCAGCCTGAGCAACATGACAAGACCTCATCTCTACAATAAATTAAAAAATTGGTCAGGTTCAGTGGCTCAACCTATAATCTCAGCACTTTGGAAGGCCAAGGCGAGTGGATTGCCTAAGCCCAAGGGTTCGAGACCAGCCTGGGCAACTTGGAGAGACCTTGTCTCTACAATTAAAAAAAAATTTAGCCGGGCATGGTAGTATATGCCTGCAGTTTCGGCTACTTGGAAGGCTGAGGTGGAATGATAGCCTGAGTCCAGCAGATAGATACTGGGGTGACCATGAGCGTACCATCGAACTGCAACCTGGGTGACAGAGTGAGACTCTGACTTAAAAAAAAGTTAGCCAGATGTGGTGGTGCATGCCTGTAGTCCAGTTACTTTGAAGGCTGAGGTGGAAGGATCGCCTGAACCCAGCAGGTCAAAGCTGTGGTAGCCATGATTGTGCCTCTGCACTCTAGCTTGGAAGATGGAATAAGACTCCAAATTAAAAAAAAAAAAATAGCTACTGTTTTAAAATGTAGGTTTTATTATTTTTCTGGTATGGCAAGGTCAACAGAGCAGGAGACTATTGTCACTGAATTGATAGTTTACTATTCACAGTTCCCAGAGCAGGAGATACGGGGCGGGGGGGCGGGGTAAGCACTTGGACTGGTCAGGAGACAGAAGGAACTGGGGGAAAATGTGGGCAAGAGGCTGTACTGAGGTTTCTGCAGGAGAGAAGAGGCAAAGCAGGCTCTGGGGCATGCGAGTTATCCCTAATTATCTAGCACCTGGCTCTGGGGCAATTGGGGGAAGGGGATAGAGACCCCCAGAGCATAAGATCCTGATTAAGGAAAAGGTTGGGACCCTGGGCTCTGGATTGGTGAATTGGCATAGGAGAGGATACTTGCTAATATTCATATATTAATTTTCTTTTCTTTTTTTGAGTCAGAGTCTCACTGTCACCCAGACTGGAGTACAGTGGCATGATCACAGCCACCCTAGTGTCGACCTACTGGGCTCCCGGCGATCCTTCTGCCTCAGCCTTCCAAGTAGACAGAACTACAGGCACGCACTACCACGCACGGCTAATTTTGGATTTATTGTAGAGATGAGATCTCACCAAGTTGTCCAGACTGGATTATATTAATTTTCTATGCTGTGTGACAAAAATAAGTCAGTCACAGGCTAGCAGTTTACCGTACCTAGGACTTGGCTAGCTCTGGGAGGGGCATGGTTAGCAGGGCCCCATATATCAAAGCATCAGCAAAACAGAAAAAAGGCATCATGAATACAAGCCATACTTCTTCAAACCGTCACAGTCATGAAAAACAAGGAAAGACTGAAAAACTTTCACAGGCAAGAGGAGATTTAAGGAGACATGATGACTAAGTATAATCTGGGACCCTGGATGGGATTCTAGAACAGGAAAAGGACATCACTGGAAAAGCTGCTGAAACCCATATAAAGTCTACAGTGTTGTTAGTAGCATTGTACTAATGTTGACTTCTTAGTTTTTATTGTATTTTATTTTATTTTAAAGATGTAGGGTACAATTCAGGGTTAGGTATACAAATGTTCATCATGCAGCTACCCCTGTTGATGAGGTGTGCCCCTCCCTCCCCTGGCAGTTTCCCACCAATCCCTTTGACTTCTTACTTTTGATGGTTATCGCATGGTTATATAATATAAATTATGTGGTTTGTAAGATTATCCTGCGGTTATGTGACTTTAGGGGAAATTAGATGAAGAGTATTCGGATATTCTCTAGTATTTTTGCAACTCTTATGTCGTCTGAAATTATTTCAAAATTAAAAAATAAAAACAAACAAAACCAGAGGCTTCTATTTGTGTAGTGCTTATTTTTGCTTGAACTGTACTAGGGACTTTATATGTCTTATTTAATTCTCTCAACAATCCAGTGAGGCCTAGAGATTATTTCTCCCACATCATATACTCAGAGAGTTTAAGGAATGTACCCAAGGTTGCACAACCAGTAAGGAGCAGAAGCTTGATTTGAGTCCAGGACTATTTGCCTGCAGAGCATATCAACTTGAATCATTACTGTGAATACATCCACCTGTGGTCTTCTGTTGTTTTTATCTACCCAACACACACCTCCTTATTCTGATAAGAACACCTCAATTTGGCTTTGGACATCGGAACTCCATTGTCTGTGTTCTTGGTGAGACTAGTTTCTGCTCCCTGTGGCCAAGGAATGAGCATGTATCTATAGCCAGACAAACCCAATTCTCTGTCCCAGAGATTTGAATCTTGTAGGAATCAAGCAAGAGTGGAAAACAGCTAAAGCTTTGAGGCACCCCTTATTCCCTGCTTCCTATTGCTGAATGTGTTTGTTTTCTGTAGCTGTGTAACAAACTATCACAAATTTAGCAGCTTAAAACAACACCCAGAAATGAGTCAGTCACAAAAAGACAAATACTGTATGATTCCATTTATGTGAGGTTATCTAAAGTAGTCAAATTCATAGAAGCGGGACATAGGATTACCGGGGCTTGAGGGAGGGGGAAAGGGAAGTTGTTCAATGGGGATAGGGTTTTGATTTTGCAAGATGAAAAGATTTGAAGATCTGTTTCGCAGCAATGTGAATATACTTAACATGACTGAACTGTACACTCAAAAATAGTTAAGATGGTGGATTTAATGTTATATGTTTTTTAAAACCACAATTTAAAAAATACAATTGTGTAGCCAAAATGTCTTATGTCTGAAATTCAATATTGGTATATGCAAATGTATGTCAAACTTCTCCAAGAAGTAGAGGGGAGAATATTTTTGAAATTCCAAGGACCCTAGAGTCTATATTTTCAAGCCATCTGAACAGGTAGGATTCTCAAACGAAGTATTTATAGATAATGTCTTAAAAAAATTTTACTTTCCAGATCATTAATTTGATCCTTTTAAGTCAAATGTGAATCATTTGTCATGTATGGCTATTTCTGTTGAATGTGTACAACTTTTTTTTTTTTTAGTTGGAGTCTCACTCTGTTGCCCAGGCTGGAGTGCAGTGGCAAGCTCATGGCCAACCCGGCGCTGATCTGCTGGGCACCAATGATCCTCCCACCTTGGCCTTCCAAGTATCCAGAACTACATGCACGTGCTACCATGCCTGGCTAATTTTTTGATTTATTGTAGGGACAAGGTCTCGCCAAGTTGCCCGGACTAGTCTTGAACCCGTGGGCTCAGGCAATCCACTCACCTCGTCCTCCCAAAGTGCTGGAATTACAGGCTAAGCTATCGAGCCTGGTTGTGTACAATATATTTTAAAGATAGATATTGTGTGGCCTTATATGTTCCAATATCTGGAGGCCCTGGGGAAGAATTCATTTCCTAATTTATTCAGGTTGTTGGCATAATTCAACCTGTGGCTGTAGGACTGAGATCCTAGTTTCCTCCTGGCAATCAGACAGGAGCCACTCTCATCTCCTAGTGGCACCAGCAATGTGTAGTAAATACTTCTCACATCTGAGGTCTCCTCAGCATCTCTGTCTGCTACCAGCCAAAGAAAACTCTCTGCTTTTAAAGGGCTTATGGGTGAGATTGGGACCATATGGATAATATCCATTTTTATTAACTCAGAGTCAACTGATTAGGAAACTTAATTACATCTGTAAAATCCATTTTGCTATACAGCATAACATAATTGTAGGTGTACTGTCACATTATAATCATAGATTTCATTTACACTCAGAGGGTGGGTAGACATTATACAAAAGTAAGAATCACTGGAGGTCATTTAGAATTCTACCTAACACAAAAAACCTGCCCCTGTCCAATTTTTAATGCCTGGTTCTTTCATTTTTCTTTTCTGTAAGCTATTCTATACACTTTCCATAGACTTTTGTTTGATTGTTGCTCACAACCCCCAAATAGTCAATATTTGTTTCTGTTGCTTACAATCCCCAAGTCCTAATCCATCTTCATTTGCCAACATTTTCATCAACATTATTTCACTTTTTTCCATTCAGCACCCATAGTGAGGTAAGCATCATTATGCACATTTTAGAAATAAAGAGCTTGTGATGCAATGAAGTTGCTAGTTTAAGATCACATGCAGCAATCTGTGATGTGGCGAGCCCCTGAATCTTATGACCTCAGAAACTTCCCGTCCAACTGTACTCCTAGATGTGGTGATATCAGTGAGGAAAGTCAGGGTGTGGGTTGGACTAGGGGCTCTTCTCTTGTTCAAAGGGAGCAAATGTCCAGACAGGGAGGGAGTGCCTCTGGCCACCCATCCAGGAAACTAAATCCAGGGTAACAGAGGAACTGTCTGGAGTGAGAAGCAATAATTACTTCCCCAGGGTCAGGTCTCAAGGCTGCATCTACCCAAACTAAGTAGTACCTGAGAGTCCACTAAAGCAAACTGGAGCTGAATCCCATGGAAATATGAAAAGATTCAGGTTCTGCTTCCCAACCAGCAGGTCTCTGCTGTGTTAAGCTCCAGCTCCTTTCTTACATGTTTTATGTGCAGTATGACAGTCTTAAATCTTCAAAGCAGCCCTTTGGGTCGAGACAGTTGTACCCATTTTACAAGTGAGAATCCTGAGGCTCAAAGTAGTAAAATGATTTATTTATCAAACAGGTTGCCTGTATAAATTCCACCAAATAATTGTCTCCAAAACCTTGAGCAACCTTCTCTTAAGAACTAGAGGAAGGGAGTAATGACCTTTTTGGGGGCTGCACTGGACCAGGGTTCGCAAACTTTCTCTAGACAGTAACTATTTTAGGCTTTGTGAGAGCAGATAGTCTACGTCGCAAGTATTAACATATCAGCTCTGATGTACTGAGAATGCTACCAGTATCAACACCTAAACAAAAAATGGGTATGGTTGTGAGTCAATAAAACCTTATTTACAAAAACAGGTAGTGGACAAGATTTGGCTCACTTGGTGGTAATCTTGAGGCCGTGGATGGAGTAGATGATGTTTTAAAGCCAATTTAGCTCTAAGATCCTCTTATTTGAAATAATAATGGTAATGTCAATCAAGTAATAATAAAGTAACTTGTATTAAGTGATGACCCAGAGTAGAAGGCCATCATAACTCGCATTATGAGAGGGAAAGAAAATGAAACGACATGGAAGCGAGGCTACAACCACAGACTCATTAAGTGTGAGCCCTCTTGGGCTGTCTTCCTTCGGGATTGACTTTTATGGTTCTCAGTCCTGGCTGCACACAGAGACCCCTGAGGCTCTTCGAAAAATGCTGGGCCTCACACCAGGAATTTTCATTTATTCAGTCTGCATGCAGCCTGGGCATTGGGATTTTCCCAATGCAAGGTACTAACCACTGTATGATCATGGCTGCATGAGGATTCTTTAAAGCTCCCCAGTGATTCTGATGGAAAGGCAGAGTCAAGAAACACTGGTCTCGGTGCTGTTGTTCAAAATGCTACAAAGCCAGTGGTTTTTTCCAGATAAAGTATGTGAAGTCCCTAAAAAAATACTTTGCTTGAGTGTTTACACTTCCATGTAGTCATCTATGTAAAGATTTGCCAAGAAGTAACTTGCAGTGAATACATTTCTTGCTAGTGTATTAATGGGCCCTATAGAAGATGTTTTCCTGACTATTTTCTCAAACCATTAATATTAGTAGTCTGATGATTCATAGTGATTATACTTATCACAATCCACGCAAAATAGCTCCAGGATCAAATAGATTTGAGAAACATCTGGTTAATGAAAGTTTAACAACTTTCTTCATTGCAGGACTTCTCAGAGCCTTTAGCAGGTTAATGTACACGCATTTACCCAACAAGCATATATTAAATGTCCACCATATGCCAGGCACTGTGAGGGCAGTGTGGATATGATGGTGAACAAAATAAAGCATGTGCCCTGCCCTCATGGAACTTACACTCTAGTGGAGAGACCAACAATGAAAGAAAGAAGCACACATTGTAACAAGTGCTACAAAGAAAAAGAGGGTGCTAGAAGAGAGAACAAGCAGTGGACAGATGTCTTTTAGATGGTGTGGGCAGTCAAGGAAGACCTCCTAGCAGAAGTGACATTTAAGTGGAGCCCTGAAGCTTGCAAAGGAGCCAGGAATGAGAAGAACAAGAGAGGGGATGCAGTATGTAAGAAGGCGCTGGGGGCAGGAAAGGCTTGTGTTTTGGCAGAACTACAAGGAGAGGGCGTGGCTGGAGAAACCTGAGTGAGAGGCAGGCGGGGTCTAGGTCTCCAGGGGCTGGGGTGGGTGGACAAGTGGGATGCCGGGCTCAGTGGCTCAGTCTGTAATCCTGCGCCTTTGGGAGGCTCAGGTGAGTGGATTGCCTGAGCCCGTGGGTTTGAGACCC
>NW_007181296.1:116012-176731 GCF_000164805.1 Carlito syrichta
GGAGGAGGTGGGGGGCAAAGAGGGAAAAGGGGAGAGTACGGGGGGAGGGGGGAAAGCAGAGTCAGAGTGGAGGAAATTGCCTCCAGAAGGCCCCATTGGAGAGCAGGTCTTGGCGGAGACACCTAAAAGTGTCTCCACCAAGACCCCCCACTAAGGAGGTCGGGACTGTAGGTCTGCCTATGAGCATACACGTAGCTCCAGAGGGGCTGGGTCCTTGGCCACAAGCTCCTCCACAGCACAGCTGGCACTCTCTAGTACCCTCCAGTACAGGGCAGGCAGTTCTTCCCTATGAGACACAAGGGCAAAGCCTCCTAGGTGTCCACGCTCAAGCCTGAGGATCACCCAGTATTCTGGCCTGGAGCTTGACTCCTTGAGACAAAACTACAGTCCCCCAAACCTTTTTAAAGAATTCCAACCAATTCCCCCACCCGCCTTTTATTTTTTGCACTGTGAATTTCACTGGACACTGGAGAATAACACAGAAAAAATAAAAACAAATCACAAAAGCGCAGCTTGATGAATTTTCACAAACTGAACACCTCCATGACCAGTATTCAGATCAAGGAATGGATATGACCAGTACCCCAGAAGCCCCTCTCATGGCCCTTCCTGTCACTATTCCTTCCAAGGGTGCTACTACTGACCTCTACCGTCATGGATCATGCCTTGCTTTGACCTTGAAGTAAATGGAACCACACGGAGTGTACTCAACATGTTTGTGAGATTCATTTATGTAGTTGAATGTGTTTTCAGTTTGTTCATTCTTATTGCTGTACAGCAGGGGTTAGTAAATTATGGCCCATTGGCCAAATCTGGCTTGCTGTTCGCTTTTATTTTTTATGTATTTATCTAATTGTTTTTTGAGTTGAGGGCTCACGCTATTACCCAGGTTGGAGGGCACTGACATGATCACGGCTCACTACAGCCTCAACCCCCTGGGCTCAGGCAGTGCTTCCATCTCAGCCTCCCTACTAGCTGGGATTACAGGTCTGGCCACCACATCTGGCTAATTTTTTGCTGTGTTGCCTTGGCTGATCTTGAACTCTTGGGTTCAAGCAATCCTCCTGCCTTGACCTCCCAAGATGCTGGGACTACAGGCATGAGCCACTGTGCCTGGCTGCGCTGCTTACTTTTATAAATAAAGCTTTATTAGAACACAGCGTTGGATAGGCTGGTGACTCCAGCATGCCTGTAATTCACACACATACACACACACACACACACATACACACACACACAAGCACACACATACACACAAACACACACACACACAGAAATACCTCAGCATCTTCCTAACCAGAGAAGTGAAAGACCTTTACAATGAGAACTACAAAATGCTGCTCAAAGAAATCCAAGAAGACACAAACAAATGGAAAAATATTCCATGTTCAGGGACAGGAAGAATCAACATTGTTAAGATGTCCATCCTACCAAAAGCAATCTGCCGATTCAACACAATACCTGCCGGAGTCCAGCTCCAGCCAGGTTCAAGGTACCCCAAAGGTGGAGACGGCATCGGCAATTGGGGAGAAGAAGAAAGAAAGAGAGAGAGAGAGAAAGAAAGAGACTGGACCCCTATCTAGTGCAGAAGCCATTTATTGGGAATTACAACGGGTCTTTTATACACAGTCAGGTGTGTGAGGGGCGTTCCCCACCCACCAGATGTTCTTTCAGGTACAATCCCATAACAGATGTTAAACCTAATGCATGAAACCTTAATCCATGACTGCCTTTAAACCCTTTTCATACTGCCTATAAACCCTTTTCATATTACTTATAAACCCTTTTCATACTGATACCAAGTTAAACAATTCTATAGAGACTTAAGTACTTACTTTACAAACGAAAGTGGCCCATCCCAGAATGTTTGGAATGTGGCCCAGTCCAAAGTTCACAGTGGGCTACCTGCAAGTACAACGCAAGTCGCATTCTTTCAACAAAATGCAAGTCGCATTCTTTCAACAAAATGGCTGTCTTCTAAAACTATATTCTACAATTTATACCTTATTCATTTCAATAAATCCTAAGATCATGACCCAGAATCCTGTGACCAATACTAAGGCTCTTAGATGTGACCTGAGTTTGAATTGTAAGTTGTGTGAAAGCCAAAACTGCAGTTTGTGGAAGAATGGGAGCAATGAGCTTCTAAAGTTAGCTTGTGTTTGTCCCGGTCTCAGAGTTTTTATGTTTTGAGCTCACAGGAGCTTAATCTGGTTAGTGCTAAGTAGAAAGGGGGAGGAAATGGGGTCAATAGCTCCTGAATGCATCCTAGTGGTCTCGGGGTCAACGGCCCTTCCTGATCCCTAACACTCAGTGGGCCTCCGTGGCCGGCTCCCAACAAATACCCATTAAGTTACCAACATCATTCTTCTCAGACCTGGAAATGACAATACAGAAATTCATATGGAAACATAAACAACCACGAATAGCCAAAACAATCCTTAGTAAAAGAAACAAAGCAGGAGGTGTCACACTTCCACACTTCAAACTTTACTATAAGGCTACAGTAATCCAAACAACCTGGTATTGGTACAAGAACAGGCACATAGATCAATGGAAGAGGATAGAGATTCCGGAAGCAAAACCTCAATTCCTCAACCAACCCATCTTTGACAAAGCCTCCAACAACAACCACTGGGGAGAGGAGAACCTATTTAGTAAATGGTGTTGGGAAAACTGGCCCGCCACATGCAGAAGATTGAAACAGGACCCCTACCTATCACCATACACAAAAATTAACTCTAAATGGATCAAAGACCCAAAAGTAAAACCTCAAACTATAAGAATCTTAGAAAATGCAGGAGACACCCTTATAGAAATTGGAACTTGCAACCAATTCCTCATTAAAACCCCAAATGCCCATACTATAAGAGAAAAGACAGAAAAATGGGACCTCATCAAACTGAAAAGCTTCTGCAAAGCAAAAGAAACCATCAAGAGAGCAGGGAGACAGCCCACAGAATGGGAAAAAAAATTTGCCAACTGTATATCTGACAAAGGCCTGACATCTAAGATCTACAAGGAACTTAAATATGCCAAAAGGAAAAGAACAAACAACCCCATTAAAAAATGGGCAAAAGACATGAATAGATAATTCTCAAAAGAAGATATATGGGCAGCAACAGACACAGGAAAAAGTGCTCAGTCTCACTCATCATCAGAGAAATGCAAATCAAAACCACATTGAGATACTACCTAACCCCAGTAAGAATGGCCATCATTAATAAAACAAACAATAGATGCTGGCAAGAATGCGGAGAAAAAGGAATGCTGCTACACTACTGGTGGGAATGCAATCTAGTGAAACCTTTTTTGGAAGACAGTGTGGTGATTTCTGAAAGAACTAGAAATTGACCTTCCATATGACCTAGCAATCCCCCTATTGAGAATATACCCAGAGGAACTCAAGTCATTCTACCAAAAAGATACCTGCACATGCATATCTGTTGCAGTTCTATTCACAATAGCAAAAACACAGAACCAACCATGCTGCCCATCAAAGCTGGACTGGAAAAAGAATGTGGTACATATAAACAATGGGATATTATGCAGCCATAAAGAAGGACAAACATATGAACTTTGCAGCAACCTGAATGGATTTAGAGTCTACCATACTCAGTGATCTATCACAGAAACAAATAACAGAGTACCATATGTTCTCACTTATAAGCAGACCTTGAACAAATACTATAAGAAAGGGATTGACTGCAGTGGGAAACTGCCAGGGGAGAGAGATGAGATTGGCAGTTGAGGGAAACTGCCAGGGAAGGGAGGGGCACACCTCATCAACAAGGGTACCTGCATAATGAACATTTGTATTGTACCCCACATCTTTAAATTAAAAATAAAATAAAATGTTTTTGGACCCCTACTGTATGGCAGTGCCATTCAGGGTATGGTCAGGTAACTACTGTAGAGCTACAAACTCTTTCTGGTCAAGGACAAGGTAAGTAGAGAAATTTAGAGTAAGTACTTTCAAGCTCCTATTACAGTTTGACATTCCGTGACATGTAAGTGTGTGTGATTGGTGGACTCTTCTCATTAAACAGGGTTTAACCTGTCTGGGTGTTGTTGAACATGCATAGTGAGTTGTATGTGCACAAATGGAAGAAATGAACAGTAGAACTACATGTTGGCTCATGACAGATGAAGGGAAAAACAAAATGGGTCTTTTATCACGGAGAGTTTGAGAACTGCCGCATAGTATTCCGCTGTGTGGCCATTGATTTACCCATTTTACAGATGATAAACGTGTCAACTGAAGAATCATGAGATTCATCAATTTAGAAAGGAGAGCTTCGTTTCTTATAAAGTGTTGTAGCCTGCAGGCTAGCCATCCCACAGGCTGGGAAGTATAGTCTCTGGCAGAAACTGGAAGCAGGCACTTCGAAGGAGGGAAGGGTGAGACAGGGACTTAGGCTGAATGGGCTGGCTAAGTACAGGGAATAGGAAGAGCTATGAGTATTCACGGTGGGGGGGCACATGCATAGTGAGCAAACATGCATGTTACATCCATCCCATGTTCACTTCGGGACTTAATATTTAAATGCATTACAACTAGGCTCTATATGTCAAAAGGTGAAATGGAAGACACAGTGGCATCCTGTGTGCAGCCTCTATAGACATCTCAGAACCGGTGTGTGGTCAGTGGTGGTTTCTTGTCAGGAAGGAATGCTGGTCAGTTGTGTTGAAACCGCAAAATGGGAGAGGAGTCCAGCTGGGCTGGTTTCTGTCTAACTCTTAGGAAAGAAAGTCTAATGGCCATTAGTGAAGGAGGGGTATAATATGAGGCATGTCCAACCTCCCGTCCTATCATGGCCAGGAACTCAATTTTTAAGATTTCAGGCCAGGTATGGTGGCTTATGCCTGCAATCCTAGCACTTTGGGAGGCTGAGGTGAGAGAATTGCTTGAACCCAGGAGTTTGAGACCAGCCTGGGCAACATAGCAAGACCTAGTTTCTACAAAAAAATTTAAAAATTAGCCAGGTATGGTGGTGTGTACCTGTAGACCCAGCTACTTGGGAGACTGAGGCAGAAAGATCACCTGTGTCCAGGAGGTCAAAGCTGCAGTGACCCACGATCATGCCACTGCACTCCAACCTGGGCAACTGAGTGAGACCTTGACTCAATATTTTTTTTAAAGATTTTTCTGGGGTCCTCTTAGCTAAGAAGGGGTTCATTCAGTTGGTTGGAGGGCCTTGAATTTTGTTTTAATTTCTCAGATGTTTGGCTTATTTTCAGTTCTAGTTAAGACATTTAACTTGCTCTGCAATTTTAAAAAATATGGCAAGACTGACTGTAGGAAGTTCTGATGTATAATGTTCATATTATTGTTTGGTTTTACTTGGGTAGAAGCTGCTGTCTAGGAAATCCTTACATTGAACCTACATTGTAACTCCACATGGAAGATGGAGCTGGAAGGAGAAACTGCCTAGACTGTCTCATCATCTTATATGTCCCAGAGAGGGGAAGGGATTTCCCCAGTGTTATAGAGTAAGTTCTTGGTTGAGCTGGAACTAGATCCAGGTATCCCTGGAAGAGCATGAGCTTAGGAGTTAGGAGGACATTGGTTCCAGCCACTCACTAGCTGCAATCTGAGGAAAATTTCTAGAACCTTCTGAGCCTTACTTTTCCTCATCTGTAAAATGGTGGCTACAATAACACCCGCAGAAAGGTCTAATAAGATCATGCTTGTAGGTGCTCAGCAAAGTGCCTGCCCTTGGCGTGTGCTCAGAGAAGGAGCTCTGATCCTCTGCCCACCTCAGTCTGGTTTGCTTGTTGTGCCCTGCACTGTTTTTGCAATGACCTGGAAGGGATTCAGGCAGTCTTAAATGCTTTCTGTAGAATGTCACGAGAGCCAGGCTCCTCTCACATCCACTTCTCAGAAACCACTACCTATCCATCTGAAAAGATCTCTTACCTACAATGTGAACCATAGTATACTCCATTTAAAATCAGCTCTTGGTGCAGTGTTGGGCCAGAGATGGTTTGACAGGAAGGAAAAGGAGTGTCCCAGAGAAAGGAAAACCCAATCTTACCCCCAACTGCACTGCTGCATGCGCTTTCTCTCTCTCTCTCTCTCTCTCTCTCTCTCTCTCTCTCTCTCTCTCTCTGTCTCTCTATCGTTCCTCTCCTCATTGAAACTCCTTAGGCCAATTAATAACATGAATACTCTTTAGCATCTGCGAATACGCTTGAATTTTCAAATCCCTTCAATACATCTTGCCACTTTTAAACTTAACAATTTGGCACCTGGCACATGACTGTGCACATGGTAATAAATGATATGATATATTTATAATATAATCATACAGTATTAGAATAATCAATATTTGTTGATCATTTACAATATGACAATATGATCATTTACAATGTTTTAAGTACTTTTACTTGTGTTAACCTATAATCTTCACAAAAGTCTGAGGAGGTAGATCCTAAAACTGTCACCGATTTATAGATAAGAACACAGAGGCACAGACAGGTTATGCAATGGGCCTAACATTACACAACTAGTATGTAGTGGAGCCTGAAGTTGAATCCAGGTGGGAAGATTATTCTCCATTTGTTCTGTGGTCCAATTACTGACCCTCTGCTCAGCTCTGTGCTCTGGGAGGCTGACCTCTATCACCTGGCTTTCCTTGTCCTCCAGTTTCTAGTTAGGTTCACTGTGGGAAGGTCTGAAGGGCAAAAGGAAGGAGATTGGGCTGTATGTCTCCCTCCTGCTCCTGGCCCACCGTGTGGCAATGGCTGTGTCTCTCCACAGAGACAGCTCTGTCAGACAGCCCCTATTCCATGACCCTGGCTCTCCCTGGGCTCTGGTGACACATCCCTTCCCTTTGTTGCATCGGCCCTAGGGATGGGACAGCGTCTTGCTCCTGCTTGTCCTGCTGCTGCACCGCTCCATCACTGAATTCCTTTAAAATAAATGTTCGAGTGTATACCATCTGTTTTCTGCTGGGCCCCAGACTGAGGTGCCAGGCAACCTAATCCCAGAGACTGAACACTCAGTCGCCACTTCACATCCAGAGAGGAAGACTTAGAATCCCCATTGGAGAGGGAAGGGAGAGTCTCTGATCTAACCTTAACTCATAAATGAGGACACTTTAGGAGGCTCAGGGTAGCAAGAGGTCTTGCATCAGATTGCCAACAGTCGCCAGCGATGCCCTCTGCTGACGTCCTCTGGGCTCTCATCATTCTGTAGAGCCCCACAGTTTCTTATGACAAAGCACTCATGACTTTCTTCCTGGGGTATTCTCTGGCCCCAGGAGCTGGTTCATTGGACATTCAAAGCAGGCTGCGAATGCTTGAGGATTTGTGTCCTGGAAAGAAGCCTCAAGCCCATGACAGATGGGATCTGGTGGATAAATATCCTAACTTCCTCACCCTTTAGACAAGTTCTATAAATCACCCAGAATTCCCCAACTGATTGGGTCCCGATTGCCCCAAGCTGTGACCCGCTTATTAACGCACCTGTGTTGGCCCCTTCCCTTCCCTGTCTCACTTCCCCATCTCCTGCTGGTGTTTCCTGGGATCCCCTCCTGAATAAACTATTTGCACCAAATCCTTGTCTCAGAGGTCTGCTTCTAGGAAACCCCAGTAAAGGTAGTGACTATCTGTCAAACATATTTTAGGAGGTAGTCTTCCCATACTCATAGTCCACATGACATGGGTGGGCTAGATACTATGCCTAGGTTCCAGGAGTAGACAAGTCTCCTATATCATCCAATCAGAGTAACCCATCTTTCTGGCCACGGTGATTGGTTCATGGATGGGCGTGTCAATCAAGCCAGACCAATAGAAGTCAAGTTTAAGACTGCTGTTGGAAAGAGAATCCATCCTTCCAAGGGGGTTGCTAAATGCCATGAAGATGTACTGCAGTGTTTCCAGCAGATGTCAGCCACCTCTTAGGAAGTCTTGTCTGGGGGAGTGAAGCCAGCACTGAGGACCACAAGGCAGGGAGATGGAGTGAGCTGCTTCCTGATGCCACTGTCTGACTCCCCATTTTAATAGGCTTTATTTACATGTGGTAAGGCCAACAGATCAGGAGATGGTTGCCATTGAAATGCTGGCTTGTTATGCTCAAAGATCCCAAGATAGAAAGTACATGTCACACCACAAAGTGGGGTGTGGGGCAGGATGGGGAGCACATGAGGAAGCCCCAGGGTCTGTCAGGCAGCAGAGGAAGGAGGGGCTGTGGGCAAGAGCCATCGCTGTGGTTTCTGCAGGAAGGAATGGACAGGACAGGGTAAGCAGGCCTTGGATGGGCTAGCTTGAAATATTTCTGTGGACTCTGGGGTAGAGGGGATGTCCCTGGTTACCTGGCGCCTGGCCCTGGGGTGGTTAGGGCAAGTATACATGGCTCAGGGCATGAAGACCGAATAAGGGAGGTGGTTAGGTTTACATTCTGGAATGGTTGGTTTGTATTTGAAAAGTGCATACAGGGAGGAGAACTTCTCCTGGGGGAATGAAGGGGATGCAGGAGGAGTGGGGAAGGCAAGGTGACTCAGGACTCCAGCTTATTATCAGGTTGTCTAGTACAAGGAGTGACTGGCACATGCAAGTAAGGAAGATGCTCAAACTTCATGTTTACAGAGGCTGAAAACAGTGTTTAACTCCATCTGTGGAGCTAGTCATATCTTGACTTTGGATGTTGTCAGTTGCATGAGCCAATACATTCCCTTCTCTTTTGCTAAAGCCAGTTTAACTGTTGTTACATGCAAACAGAAAGAATTATCCAGCTAATTAAAGGCATATTGGGGAGTAAGAAACCAGATACCTTCACACGCAGGCTAGCGTTTCTTCCACTGCCCCTCTGAAAGTGCTCTTCTGTGCCCTAAAGATATGCCATGAATCCCCTGGCCTGCAAGAGATGGTGTGGATGATTCAGTGGGGACCATAATAATATCTGGGTGATCAACCACAGCCTCCCATCACCGCCTGATGGGAGAACAAAGGAACTATGACATGCTCAGCTACGGCTGCGAGCCCATCAGCCAAGGCCGGGTGCCTAGTCCTTCATTCCACTCTCTCCAGGATAACAGATTAAAACTCCAGAAGTGTGCACCTGTTCTGTATTCAGGGGGTTGTTTTTGTGCATAAAAAGACTACTCAAGGCCCTGTATGCAAAGGCTAATGGAGCTGAGTCAAAGTCTGGGAATTTGATGAACTAACATACTTGGATGGGAACGACTGGTGGGCAAATACAAAAAGAGTAAATGCCTTGGGGTTGTAATGACATTGCAGTTAGAAAGTGCTTTCCTGTCCTTCAGTGTCTGCTGCCAAAATGAAGCCTCTCCAGGGGGCATTTTTAAGAGACTAGAAGTACTCTGAATGCAAGAGAAAGAGGGAGGCATCACCACATCGTATTAGCTAGCATGAGAGTTTGCCGAAAACAAGACTCAAAATTATAATGACTTTAACAAGATAAGAGTTTGTTTTTCTCTCATGTGAAAGTCCCACCTAGTGTGGCAGCTCATTCTGTGAAGTCGTCAGGGGTGCAGACTTCTCCTGTCTTATTGCTTTGCCACCCCCAGGGTGCTGCTTCCATCCGCAAGTTTCAAGATGGGGCCCCACTATGTCCACATTCAAGACATCAGGAAGAGGGAAAAGAGGAAAGGAGAGCATCTCTCTTTTAGGGGCACAGTACAGAAGATGGCTTACATCCTGTAGGCCAGAACTTAGTCACCTGGCCACACAGACTTGTATCTGGTCTTTATTCTTCATCTAGGCAGCCCTGTGCTCAGATAAAATCAGGGCCCTGCTCCTGCAGAACAGGCTCTCTCAACTTCAGGACTATTGACATTTTGGGCCGGATAATCTTTGCTGAGGGGAGGCTGCCCTGTTCATTGTAGGAAATTTAGGGCATCCATGGCCTTTACCGATTAGATGCCAGTAGCACTTCTCCTTCAAGTTGTGGCAACTAAAATATCTCCATACATTGCCAAATGTCCCCTTGGAGACAAAATTGTCTCTGAGTGAGAGCCACTACAATAGAAGGGGAGACTAGAGATTGGGGGACAATTAGCCATCTCTGCCAGGTACTAGTTGTTGAATTTTCATTTCTTCCCTTCTCACACACAGAAGGGGGTGGCCGTTGGGAATACCACCTTAGAAACCAAGTGGACCTGAATTTAAATTCTACCTCTGCCATGTGTGAGTCTCTGTTTTCTCATGTACAAAAACCAGTTGGGTTGCTGGGTGCATTCAAATGAGATGATAAGTAAAGAGAGCTTAGCACGATGCCTGGCATCTAATATTCACTCAAATAGACTAGGTGTTAACAGTGAGAATGGTTTTCTTTGGTTAATGGCAGAGGAGTCCTGGTAAACTTTTTTAATGGGAAAGGATGCTTGGCTCATGGGAAGTTGCAAAAGATGAGGGAGGTTGATGGTGGCCACTCCTTGGCTAGGGAATGAAAGGAGAGCCCAATGGTGGTTAGAAAGTGAGCAGCATGAACATAGGTACTTTAGTACATAAAAGACAGAACGGGGCTAGAACCCGATCCCTGAAGTCCACGCTATTGTTTCCTTCTCTGATGTTACACCACGATTCTGGGTAACGGTAGCACAGACTTTGGTTCTAGACTGATTTTTCTCCTACCCGTGCAGCCCTGCCTGCCCTTCTATATCAATTAGAATTAGGTTAAGTTGCATAAAACAGAAAATCCAGTTGATGGTGGCTTTAAAAGATAGCATTGTTTCTCACATGAAAACAGTCTGGAGGCAGGTGTCCGGGGTTCATATGGGAGCAGGGATCCAGCTTCCTCAGGCTTTCTGCCCTACCATGCCTTCTATTTGGGTTTGATTAGCAGGTGCCTCCCCACCTCAAGGTCATGGAAAGGTCGCAATCGCTCACTGCAGCTCCAGCTATCCCTCTCGCATGTCAAATAGCAGGCATGAAGAAAGAGACACAAGCAAAAGCATGACTCTTATCTGAGTTAGTCCCCCTTTTAGGGAGCTTCTACTTCTACCTCTTTGGCCAGAATTATCTCTGAAAGGGAGTCTGGGAAATGTAGTTTTCTAGCCAGGAATATCTTCTGTCAATATAATCAGAGTTCTTTTTGGAAGGAATAAGAGGTGATATTGTGTAGGCAACTAGAAATTTCTGCCTCATATTCCAAGACATAGGATTCCAGCTAATTTTAGTAAAGAAAGAATTTGTTGGAAAGATATAAGGAATCTATTTGGGAGAGATACTCTCTGTGTTTTTCCTCTGCTCTCGCATCACAATGATCAATGCTCCTCTAGCCAAGTGTGTGTGGGCCTCCCCACATCAAGCAGTGGATACCAGCTGGGTGTCCTGTAATTCAATTCTGATACCATCTACCTGGAGATAGCATCAGATCCCATAGGTTGAGGGCTCAGACCTCAAGACTGCCCCATCTCCTTCAGATACCAGTCACAAGTCCAGGCCTTCAGAAGTCACAAGTCCACAGCCTCCTATATGGGTTTGATTAAATTGCTGGAGCGACTCACAGAACTCGGGGAAACCCTTATGCTTACTGACTTGTTATAAAGGGTACAGATGAAGAGATATATGGGTTGAGGTGTGGGGAAGGGACATAGAGCTTCCATGCTTTCCCTGGGTGCCACCTTCCAGGAGCTGTCATGTGCTCAGCTATCTGGAAGCTCTCCAAACCCTGTCCTCTAGGGTATTTATGGGGGCTTCATAACACAGGCATGGTTGACAACCATGTAGAGATGTGTTTGGACAAAAAGTGCATGACCTAAACTCAGTAAGACCAGTCTGCCCAGACTTTTCTTGGCTTCTCTGTGTAGCATTTCTTCCTCTATGGTATGGGGCAGGACTCTATGGAATGAGGGTCTTTTGACCCACAATTAGATTAAAGTCCAGCCTTGGGCAGGCGAAAGGAGGACAGGAGAAGGTCAGAAAGATTCTGTTTCTCCAACATTATAACAAAAGACTGTAATAAGGGCTCTGGGAGTTATGAGCCAGGAACTGTGGATGAAAACAAATACATACACATACATATATATATTCACAATATCACAGAAGCCTAAGGAATTATTATTATTTGATTTTATATAATTTATATTTTATAAAATATATACATATAAACGAATAGAGAATAATATTTATGTGCTATGAATATGTGTCCATGCACACACACATATATACATACAGATACAGACTGCTTTGCTTACAAATTATGTTTTCGAGATTCATCTATGTTGATATATATAGATGTAAGTCAATGGAATTGTTATTTTTAATGGTGGTGTGAAAGGCATTGAGTGGAAGGAAAAACTCATGTAGATCCTTAGGTGGAACTAACAAGAATCGTGTCAATTCACATCATTTGTTGTTGATGGTGTGTCCTCCACTTAATATTCCAAGTCCCAGGAGTGAACAACCACTTGGCCTTCCTTGGGTCATGTGACTGGAAGAAGATGCCACAAAATCTGTTCCCCATGGAGTTAAAGGGATTCCCCAGAGGAAGTCAGGGTTCTATATGAGATGAAGGGAGAGTTAGAGGTCATGGGACCAGCACCACCAGTGTCCACTAGACAAAGTAATAGAGAGAAGCTATTCTAGATAAGGGTGGGAACGAAGGCACAGAAGTGGAGAGGGAAATGCTCAAGGAACACTTAGTTGACCAAGCATACAGGGAGATAGGGTTGAAGAGGCAGGTTGAAGCCAGAGTCTAGAGGTCTTGGATGGCCTGCCTGAAAAACTTGTGTTTTTTATCACAATAGCTATGGGGAGCTATTGAAAGTTTTTGCATAATAGGATTAAATCTGACCTCCATTATAAAGATTGGTACACATTGTGACATAAGTGTGGGGAAGGCAAGGGGCCCTCTGGGTCTCAGGGATACTAGATTGAACGTCATCAGGTGATTTTCTCTTTTTCTCTCTCCTCAACTCCCCTCCTCCCTCCTTTTCTCTTCTCTGAGTCTCTCTCCTACCAGCTTCTCAGGCTGAAGCACACTGGTATGATCACAGCTCACCACAGCCTCAACCTCCTGGGCTCAGGTGATCCTTCTGCCTCAGTCTCCTGAGTAGTTGAGACTACAGGTGCATGCCATCACGCCTGGCTAATTTTTTTTTGTAAAGACGAGGTCTCGCTAGGTTGCCTAGGCTGGTCTTGAACTCCTGGGCTCAAGTAATCCTCTCACCTCAGTCTTTCAAAGTGTTGGTATTACGGGTGTGAGCCAGTGTGCCTGGCCCATTTTTCCATGTCATCATCTTCCTCATGGTAGATGAGCTTCTCAGCACAGCTCCTATTACCTCCCTCAAATTACATTTCTCAGTGTCACCCCTCCTGAGCACTGAGCCTTGCTCTCTGGGGTCCTATGCTGAAAAATGCAGGAAAGTGCCCTGATTTGCTTAGTTTAGATCAGGTGACACCCTCAGGCCAATCAATGGGGGTCAAGGCAAATAATCCGAAAGAAGAAAGTAGTTCTCCTTCAAGTCATGTGGTCAGTAAAGGCAAAGGAGCATTTTCTAGAAGGATCCTACATGTGGGTTTGTGGAGACAAAATAGTTGATGTCTACTATTCTGTCCCTCATGCTGTTGTCTCATGGGCTCCTTGAACACCTACTATGAGCCACTCACTGGGCTAAATGGCGTATCCAATTTTACTCCCCTTAGCAGCATTTGGAGTTGTTATTATTATTCCTGTTTTACATATGAGCAAACTGAGTCTTGAAGAACTTAGAGTAAGTTGTCTAGGTCAAGAAGTCAGCCTAAATGGTAGAGCAAGGATGCAACCCCAGTATGTCTGGTTCCAGAACCTGAGTTCTTAGTGATATTCTTCTGCCAAAGATCCACCTTAGGGATTCACATTACCACTCAGGAAGGCATTTGACAGGGTCACCAATTCCCCTTCTTCAAGACATTTTACTACCATCTGCTGAAAATTGTCAAAGTAAATACAGTAAACAACAAATCTACAATGTCTGTGATGTGAATGATGCTCCTTCAGATGGGCTGAGCCAGGGCAGTCCACCCACCTATGAGCGTTAGCTTTGATATGGGAGGCAGAAACTGCAGCCAGGCATTTATCGAATTGTAAGGACTAACAGGGATTAACTGGGATAATTTCTGTGGCCTCTGGAATAGGGAAATGTTTTGGGATGTGTGGAGCTGACGGGTCTGGGTTGGAGAGGACCAGGTCAATGCAGAAACCAAGCATTTCTCTGCTTTATTTCTTTTTGCACCTATATTGGGTCTTTACCTTTTGACTCTTGGCCACTGGCATGGTTGGCTCCATAGGACAGCCCCTGGTTGGGCTCGGGCTCTTCCTAGACATACATAACTGGTCTGTCAGCTTGACTTTGGCTGGACAATCCTCAGGGAGGTAGATGTCGGTGGCCTCAGGGACTGGTAACGGCCTTGGAAGAGGGCAGAGGTTGAGGCAGTGGAAGGATCTGGGTTCAAAAGTGCTGAGCCTGGCACTTTCTGGGGGCTGCTTGGTCAGATTTGTGATGGAGTCTTGGATGTTGTGTAAAGGCACCTTGAGTTTTTTGACTTTGGACATCTTGGGATGCCTAAGGAAGAATTTTGAGTTGTTTGGAGTATGAATCACATATGCCACTGGTATTCTTCAGCAGGATAGAGAGTAATAGGAAACTGTCTTGGTCTGTGATGCTTGAGGGAGTCTGTGACAAGCTGGATGGCTTTGGTCCAGATCAGGACAGCACTGAGCAGTCCAGAGGCAGTGGGCTCAGTGATGGCTGAAATGGTACCAGTGGTCCTCTGGAGAGGGAGTCACTGTGGTGACAAGGACAATTGTGAGACTGGGGTGAGAATTCTAGAGAAAATGTCTTGGAGTAGAGGTCTTCTTTGACAAAATCATATTTTTCACTTAATTGTTCATCTACTCATTCATTTATTCATCTATGTGTTCTTTCATTCATTCACTCAGCCATCTACCCACTCATTCATTCACTTACTCTTATTGTTCACTTACATGCTAATTCACATATCCATTTACTCATTCAGCTTCACTCATTCACTCATACACTTGTTCATTAATTCAACAAATACCCATTGGAATTGAGGATACTAACACACACAAAAATAATAGTAATAGCAAACATCTACTTAGTGTTAAGTGTGTGCCAGGTACTATCCCAGGTGCTTTAGATTCAACTTATGTCTCCTAAAAACCTTACAGAAGGTGCTTGCTATGGACTGAATGTTTGTATCCCCCCTCAAATTTGCATGTTGAAGCCCTAACCCCCAAGGTGATGATATTTGGAGGTCATAAAGGTGGGGTTTCCATAATGGGATGAGTGTTCTCATAAGAAGAGAATAAAAAACCAGAGCTCTTGCTCTCTCCTTTTGCCATGTGAGGACACAGTAAGAATGCAGCCATCTGCAAGCCAGGAAGAAAGGCTTTACCAGGAACCAGATCTGCCAGAACCTTGATCTTGGACTTCCCAGCCTCAAGAACTGTGCAAAAAATGTCTGTTATTTAACCACCTAGCCTTTAACATTTTGTTATAGCAGCAAAGATGACTCAGCCAGAGTTATTATTAGAAAAATATAATTATTATATAATACTATATGTAATAATTAAAATATTATATTATTTACATTACTATTATAATAATATTATACTATAATATATACCATTATATAATAATTATTAAATTATATATTAATGTATTATATAATAATTATATTATTATTATTATAGATGATCTCACTGTGCCACTCAGGCTGGAGTATTGTGTGTGATCATGGCTTACTGCAGCTTCAAACCCCTGGGCTCAAGTGATCCTCCTGCCTCCTGAGTAACTGGGACTACAGACATACACCACCATGCCCAGCTAAAGACAGAAATATTATTATCATTTTCCCATTTTTGTAGACAAACTCTTCTCCAAGGAGGTGGAGTAGCTTGCCCAAGGCCACAGAACTAGTCAATAGCACAACCAGGCTTTGAACCTGGCAGTTAGTTATCAGAGTCTGGCCTCTCAGCTGCTATGCTGGGCTGCCTCTTGCTGATAAGGCAGCCCCTCTGTTCTCAGCTCACACTCTGGCAGGGTGAACACTGTCAGGAGATCATGACAGTGGAGTGTGATAAAATGTAGGGTCTGTGCAGAGTGCTGCAAGAACCCCTGGCAAGGTCACTTACCCACCTGAATGGGGGGAAGGGAGATTTGCAAGATTCTTTTCCTAATTGGTCAAAATTACCTTCCTGATCTGACATCAAGATCATTTTAGGGTAGACTTCCCATCCATGTGTGCAGTTATTCACTGGCAGCACTTACTAATTGCTGCCTATGGGCACTGAGGATTGGGAAATTAACAAGGACCATCCCTGTCCTCACAGAGCTCACAGCTGCTGGAAGAGATAAAAAGGGAAGAGCAGGGATGGACCAACTGACTAAGAAGCCACTAAACTTGGCTCCATCCACCCCTTCTGATTCCTATCTTGGTCTTTGAGACTCAAGGTCTCCAAAGCTGCAGGCTGCAAGGGACAGGGGTCAGGAAACCCAGTTCTCATCCAGCTCTTCCTCTATAGGCTATGTGCTCTTGAACATGTGACTTTACCTCTCTGAGCCTCAGTTTCCCCATCTGTAAAACTGGATGATCTCTAAGAACATAAAACCATTAATTGTCCCTCAATACCTGTTCTCCATTTTCTCCATAATTATGGTGTCCCACTGGGAACAGAGTTGCCCAGCTCGAGGCTGCATTTCTCAGCCTCCCTTGCAGTGAGATGTGGCCACATGACTAAGTTCTCACTCATGGAATAGGAACAGAATGGATACGGGCAAACTTCTGCATCACTTGCTTAAAAGGAAGTTTCTTGCCTTACTACTTTTCTTTTTCTCTTTTTCATGGGTGAATGGTAGATGAGGTAGGGGCAACATGTATTCCATGGAACCACATAGAAGGATTTCTCCCCTGAATGACCATGTGGGTCAGAGATGCCCCACCAGCCTGGACTGCTCCCCTCTGAAATCTTACAAAAGCAAGAAATAAACTAAAAATCAACCAAACAAAAAACCAGAATCACTGTATTTTGAGGTCTCTTTGTTACAGCAGCTTAGCTTATACACAGATACAGAATATCCGTGTCTTTGTTTCTCCTCCCAACCCTGTCTTCCTTCCCACCCCTGGTGTCCTTTCTCAACCTAGCCCAAGGCAAAAGGAACATTCATTTGGGGTTTTTGCCTAGTTTAAGCAGAGCTACTTACCCAGCCCAGTGGGCTTCGCTAATGAGTGTGACAGAGTGGTGGCTGCACCCCATTGGCCAGGAGGACAGCATATCAGCCCCAGCTGTTGAGAGAGGCCGCCTTCCTCACAATCATCCTTGTCTCTACATCAGCGGTATGATATTCTCACAATAATCACCGTAGGAAGGTGCATATTTTTTTTCAGTGATTCTGTCTGCTTTATTATTTCTAGAATCTTCCTGGAACTCAGATATTTGCCAAATATAATAATAGCAATAATAATAGTACAAAAGCTGACATTAGTTGAAGGTTGTATGATGAGAACTTAACATGCATTTCAGTCCATCATTATAACATTGTTATGTGGTAGGCATGTTTTTATTACCATGTTACAAATGAGAAAACTGAGGCTCAGAACACAACACAATTTATCCAAGATCACATAGCTAGAAAGTGGCAGAACTGGATGGCCTTTATCTTATTTTGGAATCTGAGCATCATTTCTTTTTCCTTTTTTTTTTTGAGTTGTAGTGTCACCCTGTCACCCAGGCTGGAGTGTAGTGGCACACTCCCAGCCACTGCAACCTCGACCTGTTGGGCTCAGGCAATCCTTCTGCCTCAGCCTTTCAAGTTGCCAGAACTATAGGCACACTACCACACCCAGCTAATTTTTTGATTTATTGCAGAGACAAGGTCTCACCATGTTGCCCAGGCTGGTCTCAAACCTGCAGGCTCAGATAGACCTCTCGCCTCGGCCTCCCAAAGTGCTGGGATTATAGGCTTGAGCCACTGCGCCCGGCCATGAGCGTCATTTCATATGATTACTGGCGATTTGAGTTTTCTCTGAGACACTTCTGAGCAGGGAGGGGCACACAGCTTGGGTGATGACACTGAGGTCCCTGTTTCACATTTCCAAATCTCTGCACTCTCAATGCCTACCCCAGGACAAGGGACAGAGTTGGTGTTCATTTGATTCTGCTGAGGGGCACTGAGTCTCTTTGCAGTCAGCAGTGGTCTTGCCAAGTTGTTCCCTGTGGTTGGAAACCTTCAGTTTTATAAATCATACAAAACAAATTGCAAAGAGTGAGTAGAATAAATATTTGAGTATTTCAGAGCCGTGATGGCTTTGATTGTTAAGCCGGGTGCCTTGCTGAGGGGCAAGTATCTGAGACTGACAGATCACAGGCTGTGGCGGTCTTTGGTGGGTGAGACCCGCTGTGCTATTTGACAAATCTGCCCCCGAAGACACATTTGGAAGCTACAGAGCATATAGTCCAAGGATGCTGCAGGAAATGCTACCTCATGGGGAGGCATTTGCTGTGTGAGTCAGAGGCTTCCAGGCTTCAAGGAACCCAGAGGGGCCCAGTGTCAGCCTGCCCTGACCACCAGCCAGTTTGCATCAAACCACGCCCTCTGTGACCGCTAAACTGCCCTTAAAAGTCCCCCAGCCTGGCCCTGGAGACTGGCCCTGATGTGGCTCCCGCCCTCCCTCCCAGCCCCATCAACTTTCGTGTCTGTTCCTGTGTCTTGAGAACAATTGCTCCCAGTTCCTTGGGTATGAGCATGAAGCTTGAACTCAGAGAGCTCTGCATTCAAGCAGTGACTTCACTATCACATTCTGAGTGCTGAGCATGGTGCCTGGTACATAGGAACAATTAAATAAACAGTTTTTTTTTATTAAAAAAAATTTTTTAGGGGCAACCCCTTTAGGTTCCCTCCCACTGCGAGAGCTTTTCTGTCCTCTCAATAAATCCTGCAAAAAAAATATTTTTTTTTAGAGATTGAAAAAATGCTCAGCCTCACTAATCATCAGAGAAACACAAATCAAAACTACCATGAGATACCACCTGTTCTGGTAAGGATGGCCATCATTAATAAGTCAAAAACTAACAGATGCTGGTGCAGGTGTGGAGAAAAGGGGAGCTTGTACACTCTCAGTGGGAGTGCAAGCTAGTTCAGCCTCTATGGAAAGCAGTGTGGTGGTTCCTAAAAAAACTAAAAATTGATTTTTCATTTGATCCAGCAATCCTTCTCCTGGGAATATACCCAGAGGAGCAGAAATCACTCTACAAAGAGACACCTGCACACACATGTTTATTGCCTCACTATTCACAATAGCAAATACATGGAACCAACCCTGCTGCCCATCGAAAGTTGACTAGATAAAGAAATCGTGGTACATATACACAATGGAGTATTATGCAGCCATAAAGAAGAACAAAATCATGGACTTTGCAGCAAATTGGATGGAGTTGGAGATCATCATACTGAGTGAACTATCACAGAAATGAAGAACTGAATACCATATGTTCTCACTCATAACTGGGCCCAGAAGACTAGCCACAGGAGCACAAGGGAGGGATTGGAAATTGCTGGGCATTGCTACAGGAGAAGGGAGGAAGGTTGGGGGGCACATGATAACACAAGTGTCCCTGATCCGTACTGGGGGAAGTGAGGGCCAGTTAGAAGTCCAAACTTCACCTGCATGCAGCCGACTTATATAGTTAATCCTTACTTGTACCCCATATCTCTATAATAAAAAAGAAAAAGAAAATGTAAATGACATTTTTTTCTTTTAAAGAAACAGAGTCTCTGTATGTTGCCCAGGCTGGATTCAAACTCCTGGGCTCAAACAATCTTCTTGCCTCAGCCTCTCAAGTGGTTAGGACTACAGGTGCACTCCACCATGCCCTGCTTACAATAAATTGTTTAAAAACAAATGATTCCTAGGCACTGAAAGTGTGGTTTCTAGACCAGTGACAAAGGCCTTACCTGAGAGCTTGTTAGAATGGCAGCTCTCTGGCCCTGCTCCAGTCCTGTTTCAGATCTATTGAACAAGGGTCTGCAGTTCCACAAGATCCCCAGGTGACTCAAAAGCACATCAGAGTTTGAGGAACACTGGCCTAACTCATAGCATTGTTCTGAAAGTCAATGACATCAAGTGCATGAGAGCCAGGAAAAGAGCTTCATATATTATAGATGCTCAAATCATATGTCAGCTCCTTCTAGGTCCCTTCCACATTTCTGTCCTAGAATGTAAAACCTCTGAAGCCAGGGGCCATGTCTTTCTCTTGAGAGTGCCAGCATATTTAGCACCTGGCTCAGAGTCGATGCTTAGAACATTTTTTACGTGCTGATGGCTTGGGATAACTTTGTGCAGTGATTTTTATGTCTGCATATTGCAAACTATTAGTGGTTGTGAAATACATTTAATGTATTGCATGTATTTTTCTTTTTCTTTTTTTTTTTTTTTTTGAGTTGGAGTCTCACTCTGTCGCCCAGACTGGAGTGCAGTGGCCGCTCCCGGCCACTGCAGCCTTAACCTGCTGGGCTCCGGCGATCCTTCCGCCTCAGCCTTCCAAGTAGTGCATGTATTTTTCAATGGCTAGTGGATCACTGGAAAAAAAATTAGAGAAGAATTCCGGGAAAATGGCAGAGTAGGAAACACCGGGAAGCTGTCACTCTACTAGACAACAATTATACTGGCAAAATCTATCTGCGGTAACTATTTGGGAACTCTGGTGTCTATTTAAAGGATTTCAACTTCCAGGAGAAAACCTGGTAAATTGTGATTAATTTAGGTGATTTTAGCAGGTAGCAAGGCAGCGGCTACCCATCCCTGAGCCCCGTTGCAGGTAACAGAGCATGTGCTTCTGTAGCAGCTTGCAGGCAGGTTTGGGAACCAGGATGGACAGAAAGTATCTTGTTCTCAAGAAATGGGGGAACTATGTTCTGGTTGATGATTTGCTGCTCCTGATCATGGAGGTACAGACACACAGGGAAGCAACCATTGTTGACCCCTTCCTTACGCAGTTACAAACCCCTCCTCATCTAGCTGAAGCAACTTCCAGGAGATTTAAAGATCCAATGCCCTGTTCTTTGTTTTGCTCATTGCCCCTTAGAGTCCCGCAAGGAGAGAGGAAGAGGAAGGAAGATTTTTTTTTTAAATGATGATGGAAAATGTCCCAAAATGATGAAATACATGAATATAAATATCTAAGAAACTCCATGAACTACAGTAGGGTGAACTCAAAGAGACACATAACAAGACACATTATAATCAAACTGTAGAAAGACAAAGACAAGGAAAATCTTAAGAGTAGCAACAGAGAAGCAACTTGTCACATATAAAACTTCTTCAATAAGATTATCCAGAGATTTATCATTAGAAACTTTGAGATCCAGAAGGCAGTAGGCCAATAGAAAATTTAGTATCAACTATATCCTGTATCCGGCAAGACTATCCTTCAAAAGTAAAAGAGAAATTAAGTCATTCTCAAATACACAAAAGCTGAGACAGTTCACTATCATTAGACTTGTCCTGAAGGTTAAAAATGAAAGAATGCTGAACAGCAACTCAAAGCTGTATGAGGAAATAAAGATCTCAGTAAAGGAAAATACATGGGCAATTATAAATACTACTATCACTGTAATTTTGGTGTGTATTATTGTAACTCCACATTTTGTTTTCTATATTATTTAAGAGATTGATGCATAAGAAATTATTAGTTTATGTTTTGGGGCACACAATGTGTAAAAATTCACATCTGATGATTTTATAACATGATTAACGAATGGGGTGAGGACAGAGCTATATAGAAGTGAGTTTTTGAGTTATTGAAGTTAAATGGCATAGTTTTAAATTGGAGTATTATAAATTAAGATGTTAAATGTAATCCCCATAGTAACCACAAAGAAAATTGTCATAGTATATACATATATACTCAAAAGGAAATGGGAAAGGAATTAACACATTTCAACAACAACAAAAAAAACCCAACTAAACATAAAAGAAGACAGTAATGGGGCAAAAAACCTTAAAGTATATAGCAAACAAATTTATTAAAATATGTCCCTCCTTATCAGTAATTACTATAAATATAAATAGATTAAAGTCTCCAATCAAAAGGCAGAGATTACAGAATGGATTTTAAAAATGCCACTCAACTGTATGCTGTCTATAAGATACTCACTTTAGATCTAGAGACACAAATAGATTGATAGTGAAAGGATGGAAAAATATATTCCATGCAAATAGCAACCAGAAGAGAGTAGGAGTGGCTATAAATAAGCTAGTCACAAAAAGATGAATACTGTATGATTCCACTCATATGAGATATCTAGAATAGTCAAATCATAGAGACAGAAAGTAGAATAGTGGGTGTCAGGGGTTGAGGGGAGAGGGCATAGGGAGTTATTATTATTATTATTTGTGTCAAGGCCTCACTTTGTCACCCAGGCTGAAGTGCAGTGGCACAATCCTGGCTCACCACAGCCTCAACCTTCTAGGTGATCCTTCCACTTCAGTCTCCCAAGCAGATGGGACTACAGGCATGTACCACCATCCTGGCTAATTTTTAGTTTAGTTTTTTTTTTTTTTTTTTTTTGTAGAGACAAGGTCTGCTATGTTGCCTAGGTTGGTTTTGAACTCCTGCATTCAGCAATCTTCTTGCCTCAGCCTCCCAAAGTTCTGGTATTACAGGCATGAACCACTGAGTTTGGTTAGGGGTTATTCTTTAATGAACACTGAGTTTGACTGAGGGTTATTCTTTAATGAACACAGAGCTTCAGTTTTGCAAAATGAAAAGACAGCTGGAGATGGATGATGGTGATGGCTGCAAAATAATTTAAATGTACTTAATACCACTGAACTGTACACTTAAAAATGGTAATGATGGTAAATGTTATATTACATGCATTTCACACAATAAAAAAGTCATTAGAAATAATAAGTAGAAGAGACTATAAAGGATAGGTAAGTGCTGTTTTGTGAATTTTTTTTGTATTGTGTGTGCATTTGTGCACATGAGAGTGTATACTGGGTCACTATGTAGAATGTGTGTTCTTGAGGGTCATGATCTAAAAAGTGTGACACTAAGACTTAGTGGTTCTGTGCATACGTTCTGGAGTCAGATAGAGTTGGATCCAGATCCCAGTTCTTCTATTTATTGACTGGTGCCCTTGGGCAAGTTACTTAACCTCTCTGAACTTCAGTTTCCTCACTGGTAAATGGAGATAAGTATAGAGCCCACTTTATAGAATTGTTGTGGGGGGTAAATGAAGGGGCTAACATAAATTAGGTGGCATCATGCCTGGATACTGCAAGTGTTCTATGAATGACCTTTTCACCATTAGAATTAGAATATTTCTGCCTGTATGGGGAAATCAAGGAAACAATATGGCCAAAGGAAGGGTATATTTTGACAGCAGGAAACAGGAGAAATTTCCTCCAGCTGTTTGCAGATTCCAGGCTTGGGCAGTGAGAGAGACTTCCTGGAGGAGGCAAGACTTGGGCTATTCCTTGAAGACGTACAAGATGCAGGTGGGTGGGTGGGATTTTGCAGGCCCTTTCTAGAAGTCAGCATGACTGAGGACTGCAGTGTGGGGCCTCAGAGGCTTCATGGTAAGTGTCACCATCAGCAGGGAACCCTCCCTCTTTGCATGGGAATAAATCTGCTCAGCTGAAACTCTCTGGGCAAGGATGTTTTTATTTGGTGAGAATGTTCTTTTGGAATCAGGGTAAATATGACTCTCCCTTTGCCCAGCTGGGTTACTGGCATTTCCTGGAGGAGGCAGAGTTGAGAGATATAACAGAGGCACCCAGCAACTAGCTCCTTTTCCTTTCAGCAAAATCTCTGAATTTGGGCCCTGAAAGTTCTTTTAAATCAGACATCATGGCAGGGAATAGAGCTTTCCCAGGCACATAGTAGGTGGCCACTTATTTATTTATTTTTATTGTGATAAAATAGACATAACATAAAGTTTACCATTTTAGCCATTTAAGAAATTTTATTGTAAAATGACAATTTATAATTGTTTACATGTGTGGAGTACAAAATGATGTTATGAATAAGGAATACAATATGGAATCATTAAATCAAGCTAGTTAACATATTCATCACCTCAAATACTTAACATTTTTTCATGTGATGAGAACATTTGAAATTTACTATCTTAGCAGTTTTGAAATATACATTACTCTGTTACTAACTATATTCACCCCACTGTGCAATAGAACTCAAAAAAGGAAAAAAAATTCTTCCTGTCTAACTGAGGTTTTGCTCCTTTTTACAGTTTTCTCCCTAGTCTCTCAATCCCAGCTTAGCCATTTTTTCTTCTTTTTGTACTGTATTTTCTCAGGAGCCACATTAATCCTTTCTGTATTATCCCAGTTTTAGTGTATGTGCTGCTGAAGGGAGCACCCTAGCCATTTTGTTTTTTTTGAGTTGGAGTCTCATGCTGTTGCCCAGGCTGGAGTGCAGTGGCATACTCACAGCCACCCCAGCTTTGACCTGCTGGGCTCTGGCAATCCTTCCGCCTCAGCCTTCCAAGTAGCCAGAACTACAGGCGCATGCTACCACACCCGGCTAATGTTTTTTATTTATTGTAGAGATGAGGTCTTGCCAAGTTGTCTGGGCTGGTCTTGAACCCACAGGCTCAGGCAATTCACTCACCTTGGTCTCTCAAAGCTCTGGGATTATAGGCTGAACCAGTGAGCCCGGCCCACCCCAGCCATTTTTAAGTGTATGATGCAGAGGCATGAAGCACATTCACGATCTTGTGCAACCATCACTGCAATCCATTTCCAGAACTTTTTCATCCATCTTAAATAGAATCTGCACCTGCTAAACAATAACTCTCCATTCCCACCTCAGCCCCTCTAGTCTACTTTAGGTCTTTATGAATTTGCCTAGTCTAGATAATTCATCTCAGTAGAATCATGCAATATTTGTACATTTCACTTAGCATAGTGTTTTCAAGGTTCCTCTAAGTTAGAGTATGTATCAGAACCTCATTCCTTTTAATGGCTGAATAATATTCTCAATTGTTTTTAATAGAAGAAATGAAGAAAGGAAAGTGTAGGCCCTGGGTTTTCCAAAGTGCTTCAACAATTGCATGGAGAAAAAGAAAGGTCACTTGTAATTTTCATGATGGAGTTCTGGCCTCAATCATACACAGAGCTTCCTTTAACTAAGTTATTTCATGGCCCTACTGTTCTTTCAGTTAAATAAACTCTACCGGAAAGCAGCTTTATTACTTTTTCCTCTTTCACTGGGCAGGTCATTTGGAGCTGGCAAATCGTGGTGGATCTGTATTGTGTCAATTTAGCTCAGGGGAACTGCATTTCCCAGAACTCACATCTTGGTCCAGGTATGGAAGGTGGACATGGGTAAGCAGCCATCTTGCTTTCTGTGCTTGGGAGGCCTGAGCCTGCAGCCCGCTCATGCGCATTGCCCTTATCTGCTGGCTCACCCAGTTAGCTGGGGCAGCAGGCAGGCCCTCAGTTTCGGGATCATCTTTCCATTCTCTCTATCCCTAGGTCAGACATACTTTAAACTCCTTGATGGAGAGTGCCAGCTACTCCTGCAGGATTCCTCCATCACTGCCGCCGGAAGCTTGGAGGCAATGAGAGGCCGTGAGTTCTGGCTTGTCTTTGTGGTTCCAGCTCAGTCTCGTGGGTTCCTGTTTGTCCTTGTGCTCCTCTGCTTCACGTCCACGTCCTTTCCTGCCTGTCTGCCCTGTGGATATCAGGTTCCAGCATAGGACACAGAAGCCATGGCCTCATATAGATTGTGCACCCAGCTCCCACCATCGTGTTGGGCCAAATCGCTGTTTGAATCCCTTATGATGCATACCTCCTGGTGGCTTTGCTTCTCTCCATGAGCTCCTGACTGATATGCAGATCCTCAGACTCTGTAAGCTCACTTGATGTTTATACTCTTGTCCAGTTATAGGCAGAGGAGATTTTGTTGTTCCCATTTTGTTGAAGAATAGACAGAGGTTTGAGTAATGGGCTCAATTACAGAACTAGTGGCATGGAGTCACTCTTCCTGTTGAGAGAAATGGGATCTGTGCTCCCTTCTCTTGAATCTGGGCTTTGTGACTACCCAATGAAAAGGATATGGCAGAAGTGACTCTGGGCCCATTTTGAGGCCTCAAGCAACTCACAGCTTTGACTTCCTGTCTCTTAGAATCTGGTCACAATGCTGTGAGGAAGTCCATGCAGCATGTGGAGATGCTCCCACATAGAGGGGCCCCGCACTCCTTAACCATCATCCACACCCCCTACCTCACCAGCCCTAGGCCAGATGGAGTTTGATTTTTAACTGTGGCTTACTCAGGATCTTGGGTATATCAATAGATCACAGAGTCATGCTCCCCCCACCACCCCAGGAAATTTCACAGTTTGCTCCTAGCATGCTGAACCCCAAGTTCAAGTGGAATTTCACCCCAATGGAATATTTATTCCAGTTCATGATATTTCTCCTGTTTCTAGCCCCTCACCTGGTCCTAGACTCATGCTCTCAGTCACATATGAAGGGGCACCGCCCAGCAAAACACAGAATTATCTTTTGGAGGGCAGGCCCCTTGTAGTACAGGCTTCCCTCACTAGGAAATGTTCTAGGAGCACTTTGACATCAGTGTACTGGCTAGCACTGTTGTGAGAGACTGTGTCAAGGAAGAAACATTCTGAGTTGTGGCAAATGGGTGACTGATTCTTGCATCATGACAATGCACCTGCCCACATCGTGCTGAGTTTTCAGCAGTTTTTGACCCCCATGCTCCACCCTCCCTATTCACCCCTCTTGCCCCGAGTGACTATTTTTTTGTTTTCCTGGATGAAAAAACTCCTCAAAGGGAAACATTGTGGAAGATGTAAAACAAAAAAACATCAGAAGCTCTAAAAGGCATCAAAAATTGACAAGTTCAAAAACTGTTTTGAGCAGTAGGAATAGCATCTTGATAGGTGGACTGCATCAAACAGAGGATACTTTGAAGGTGACTAAAGTTTAAACATGTAAAAATAAATACACAATTTTTTATAAATAAATTCTGGTTTTTGGGGGGTCCCCCCTTGTATTTCTGAAATGGAGCTATGAAGGTAAAGTCCCATATGGTACCATTACATATCCCACCTTGACTTCCCTTTTTTTCTTATATCTTATCCATGTAGACACATCCAAGGGACATGGGATTATTTGGGATTTATGAAATAAACATGTCAGAATCTGGCATTTGGGAAACATAAACACATTGTTCATGGAGGGTTAGAGAATTGTTATCATCTACAATTGACTCAGAATCCCCAGATCAGCACTTAAGAGGCACAATTTCCAGATATTCAGGTATTTCTGCCTTCTTAGGTTCCATTTTCTAGAAACAGAGCCTAAGACAAGGATGTCTGCAATGTATTGAGGAAGTGCTCATAGGAGAAACTTGTATGAGAAGAGGTGAAGCAGGGTAGGGCTGGGAAGGAATTAAGCAAAGAGGTGCAGTTTAGCTTCAGCCTGATCCTGAACAGGGTTTTTGCAGCCTCACACCTGTCAGCCATTCCCTCTAACTACCTGGTAAGGGAGGCACCATCCAGCTAGGCTCACAAAGTTCAGCCTTCAAAGTAGACCAGCAAGCCGGCGTTTTTCCCCAGTCCTTCCTGTTGGCATCAGATCTCATTGTCTTCTACGTAGAGGGAGAAGCCTCCTCATTCCTTGAATTTCCCACAGGGGCTTTCAGATCTTCAATTCAGAGAACTCCCGAAGGGGAGGCAGCCATCTAGATCAGGGATTGTAGACCATCAAACCTGTGTTACTTAATGATCTTTTGGGTTAAACTGTTAAGGACAATTATCCAAAAGTTTGGAATAAAGTTTTTTTTAAAAATTGCTTGTGTAACTTCTCAATAGCAAATTAGAAAAGTAGGCCAGGACCGGGCTTGGTGGCTCAGTTTGTAATCCCAGAACTTTGGGAAACTGAGGCGAGTGGATTGCCTAAGCCTATGAGTTCGATACCAACTGGGGCAACATGGTGAGACCTCATCACTACAATAAACAAACAAACAAATAAATAAAACAAATAAATAAAAAATACAGGTGGTAGTGCGTGCCTGTAGTTCCGGTTACTTGGAAGGCTGAGGTGTAAGGATTGCCAGAGCCCAGCAGGTTGACACTGGGGTGGCTGTGAGCATGTCACTGCACTTCAGCCTGGGCAACGGAGTGAGACTCCAACTCAAAAAAAAAAAGAAAGAAAAGTGGACGAGGAACGGTGGTTCATGCCTGTAATCCCAGCACTTTGGGAAGCCCAAGTAAGAGGAGTTTGAGACCAGCATGGGAAACTTGGTGAGACCTCCTCTGTACAAAAAAATTTTAAAAATTAGCTGGACATGGTGAGGCGCGCCTGTAGTCCCAACCACTCAGGAGGCTGAGGCAGAAGGATCGCCTGACCTGGGGAGGTCAAGGTTGTGAGAGCTGTGATCGTGCCACTGCATTCCAGCCTGGGCGACAGAGTGAGACCCCAGCTCAAAAAAAAAAAAAAAATTTAGAAAACTGTCTGCTTAAGGGTTATCTGATTCCCTAAGGGATGTAACTTTGACTTTATTATTGATTAGGGTCTGGATTCTATAAAATTAGATGTTAACTTGTGAACAATCAATAAGTTACAAATGATTTTTGTACTGTAGAGATGCAACTTATTACCGTCCTGTAGAGAAGATAACCTCAAAGACTACTGACATACTGTTATCCTATATCAGGGGCCAGCAGACTTTTTTGGAAAGGACCAGATAATGTACAGGGTGTGCAAAAAAAAGTATACACATTTTAAGAGATGTTATCTATGTATTACTTTAGTTCATCATAATCAGAAGTGTCTGGACACTGATGGTAACCACCTTGAGCACCTTTTGCAGAAGTCAAACGTGACTTGTATTCATCTTTTGTTATTGGTATATATTGAGTATTACAATTTTAATATAGTTTTTTTCCTTTCTTAAAATGTGTCTTCTTTTTTTGGCACTCTCTGTATATTTTAGTCTTTGTGGGCCATATGGGCTCTGTCACTACTGTTCAGTTCTGCCATTGTAGTGTAAGACCAGCCACACGAATGAGTGCGACTGTATCCCAACAAAACTTTATTTATGGGCATGGAAATTTGTTGTTGTTTTTTTAAACTTTTTTTTTTCTTAAGAGACATGGTCTCACTCTGTCACCCAGGCTGGCGTGCAGTGATGCAATCATAGCTCACTGCAGCCTCAAACTTCTGGGCTTAAGTGATCCTCCTGTCTTGACCTCCCAAAGTGCTGAGATTATAGGCATGAGAGACTGTGCCCAGTCTGGACATTGTAATTGGAATGTCATATCATTTTTATGAACTGCAAAACATGGTTCTTTTTCAGTTGTTTAAAAAATATTTTAAAAATTGTTAGCTTATGGGCCATACGAAAACAGATGCTTGGTCAAGTTTGACTAGAAGGCCATGGATTGTTGATTCCTGGTATAAAGGTTTTATTGTCCTGTAGGTCACTAGCTAGTTTTATATTTAACTTAGACGTTTATTCAGCATTCTTTGTCACACTGAATGTATTTGCATGGGAGTGTGTGTGTGTGTGTGTGTGTGTGTGTGTGATGGAGTGTGTGTAATTGTCTCTCCTATTCTCTTTGGACCAGTTTACCATTCTGCTGGTTCCTTCACTGATGAGATTAAATAACTCTTTGACACATGTTCACCATGTGTGACAGTTTGTATGACAGTTATGTCTTAACCTTCTGACGATTGCACTTGGACACATGTCACCAGGATCCTGGTGAACTAGCTTCTCCCTTCACATCCTCCCAAATTCCAATTTGTGTTGAATATGGAATGGCTTGACCTCCCCTTTTGTTATCGTGGCTCCCTCCTTTCCATCAAGATGTCGTCCAGGAATAAAGCCAGGTCTGTCCCTAAGAGAAATTCTGGTGTCTATAATTTTTCTTTTACCACTCTATTATTGCTACAATACATTTTATAGAATTTTGGACTCCCAAAAACCTTTTTTTTTTTAAAAATTGCAGGAATCATGAAGGATTGCCAGCTCTGAGTGGAGCCCAGAACAGGAAAGGACTCTGGCAGGACTAGGTTGGGATGCACCCTTTTTTGCAACTCCCTCTTCCACGAGACAGCCCATGGCCGGGGCTGGCAGTGGTTGGCCCACATGTATGAGAGGTAACGAGTTAATGACATTGGTAGTGGGTGATGCACAGCAGGGCTTGTCAAGGAGGTATCAGCATATATTAAGCTGCCAAGACCTATGTGGAAGAGAGCGGGGCATGTGGAGTCTCTGAGGGCTCCTGCTGGGCTTCTCTCTATCTCTTCCTGGCATCCACGCCTACAGTGCAGCTGGTACCTCGCCCCCGTGGATCTATGGTATCATTAATGCAGACCCGTGCTTCCCAGAAGCCTTGCCTTTGACAGGCCAGTGCGACTGGTGACTTCTTTCTATTGTAAAGCAAATAGTAATAACTACGGTGGGTGTGGGGCAAAGTATAGGATTCTTTGGAGGAGGAGTTCACTGGATGCCTGGCTGTTGTTTGGTTCTATGGGGGATGGGTGTTAATTAAATGGTTCCTTGGCTGTGGGAGGTGAGCATTTCCCACCTGGGAGTGAGTGGAAAAATTGATGCTCCCTCTCCCACCAAGTCAAGGAGATCTCCAAGAATGCTATGGGGGGGGGGGAAATGCTCATATTCAGTAGCATTCAAAAAAATCATTCATTAAAACCAGCACCAGCAATGTACATTATTATTGCTGTCATCTTTGCCTAGATGAGGGCGTACACTGGCATCATCTTCTTCAATGCATTTTGGCAATAATATGCTAGACATGTCAGTGTTTTGTCCCAATCCTTGTCGTTTGTCCTGGGTCCTTGGCCAAGTCAAATCTAGTTCTAAAGGTTATAAGAGAGAATTGGGCTGAAATTTGTTATATTTTAAAAGTAGCTATGTATCTTTAACTACACAAGTAATACATGAATACATGATCATTGTAAAAAACAAACAAATGCTGCAGATTGAATTAAAATTCCACCTCAGAGTCATCAGATCCATCTCTGAGGTCCTCCCTATTATCAATTTGTGCATATCTTTCCAGACTTTTAAATCTACATTTACAGATATATGTTTATAGAAATACAGAGTGTAAACCTGTGGGGAATTTTTGACATAAATGATATAATATTCCCTACTATGTCAGTCTATGAGACAAGTCTGATCCCTAGTGAAGGGGAGACGGTGGAGGCATCCTTGATTGTCCTCAGTCTAAGGCAGATTTGGCAGGGCCACTGAAGCATTCTTGAACCAAAGTCCACCACCAAGGGAATTCTGTGTCTCCCAGGAACACATCTGCCTTAGTACCCAACATCTCTGTGTCATTATCTGGGAATGCAAAAAAAGTGATGGATTTTAAGCACAAAAGCTGGGGCCAGTCATTCCCTTGGTAGTAGGAGGTCTGTGAGGGGCATTCTCATGGCCATTGCAAATTACATGCCCAGAAAACAGTCTGCTACTCAAAGGTCAGTAATGATTAATTGGCCAGTGGGATTGTAGGAGACACACACACACTCACACACACAGATACTTTTTTCTTTTTTTCTCTTTTTGTAATCCACATGCATGAGGCATAATTGTATATTTTTAAAAGTTGCACTGTTTAATATATACGGTTTGATGAATTTGAACACAACCATAATAGCACTACCACAACGAGGCAGTAAACTTACCCACCACCTCCAAAAGTCGCCTGAGTTATTTTTTATAAGGAAAAGGTAATTCTATTTTTAAATTGTGCATATACTTTGAACTAGCAGTGCTAATTCTTGGGATATATCCCCAAGAAAATAATTAAACATGAGTGCAGAGATCCTTATCACCGTGTTATTTATAATGATGAAAAATTAGATGAAATTCAAATAACTAGTAAAAATGGTTAGATACTTTGGTGCATCTACACAATGGAATTGTATGTTTTATTTGCAATGATTGTATGGCTGATATGTATTTATTGTTAATAACATCTTCCTATCTGTCTATCCATCTTCCCCAAGAAATACTATCTATTATCTAGATAGATAGACTCTCTATAGATCATACAGACTATCATATAGATATGATATAATGTAGACATATAGATATAACTACCATATTGTATAGATAATCTGTAATTTATCATCTATCTCTAACAATATCATTTCCATCCACTCATCCATCATTTATTTATCATTTATCTTATCATTGATCAATCACCTGTCATCTGTTCTCTCTCTCTCTCTCTCTCTGGGTTTGGGATTATTCTCAGGTTCGCCTGGCTTCCCTGCCCACAGCATCTCAGCAGCAACAGTCTAGGAAAGGTTGCAAGTTCTGTGGGCTGTCAGAGACCGGCATGGTGGCACCCAGGAAACAAAAATGCCTGAAGTAGAGGCAGCCCATATGTAACCCTGAATCAAGAGAAGGCGAATCTGCTTGAGTAGCTTCTGTTTAAGGAAACAGGGAAATGTGAACATAGTTCAGAAAGATTTCCATCCAAAATGGAGACAGAGATCATTGTGAGGCTCAAGGAATACATTTTAGATTTCTGCAAAAGTCACCTATGCAGAACTTCTCATGTACCACACCTGCCTGGTAGATCAAAGTCAGAACTGGAAGGGCTGTGTCTCCATTTTGCAGAGGAGATGGAAGCTCAGAGAGGTTAAGCCACTTTCATGAGGCTACTACAGCAAGTGGCAGTTGTGGGATCTGAACCCATGTCTTTTTTATTCCAGCTGTGGTAACATGAAGATGCACCACTTAGAGTCCTCCTCCAAGGAGAGGGGCAGATGGTATTTAACTGTCAGCTCCTTCAGAGTCAGCCTCAGCTGCAGAGAGCTGCCTTAACTGAAACTGCATCTTTCTGGGGGAAGCTGCATCAGTGAGTGAGGAAAGTACACCACTAGAGGCCTGGACATTGCAGCTCTATGTGGTCCTCTATGATGGCCAATATCTGTCCCAGATTTCACTACCAGGTTGGATGAGATTTCTCAGGCTGCATCTCAGTTCCTCTCCTTCCTCTGTCTTTTCCCCGTGGTATTAACTCCTAATGAAGATCTTGCATTCCAAGCTCTGGCTTAGCCACTCCTTTCAGAGAAACCAACCTGGAGGGACTGATGCCAGGACCTGGCTGAGGAAGCAGGCGACAGGGGTGAGGGAATGGGAGCTGGATCACCTGGCAAGGGAAATGGGAACTGGATCATCTACAGCCTAGAGAATGGAAGCTGGATCACCTATGGGGGGGACTGGATCACCTATGGAGGGGGAGCTGGATCACCCATGGGAGGGTGGGTGGGAACTGGATCACGGGGTGGGGGAAGTGTAGGAACTGGATCACCTATGAGGGAGGGAATGAAAGCTAGATCACCTAAGGGGGGAAAATAAGAGCTAGATCACCTATGGGGGGAGAATGGGTGCTAGATAACCTACCTCCAGACTGGCAAGGAGTCCCCTCTCAGTGGTGATGGGTGAAATGCAGTAGTGTCAGCACAAGGTGGTGCAGTTTTAAAACTTCACGTGGTGTACTGAGGGGGTGTACCAGGCAGAGCACATGCTCTAGTAGAGCAGTGATTGGGTAGCTGAGGTAAGCAGAGAAAATAGCTATAAGGATAACTAGACAATAATCTAAAATAAACAGCCTGGGGTAAGTAACAGGTACTTGCTTTAGGAGTGAGTGAAGGCAGACAAAGGAGTTTTCATCTCCTGTGGCCCAAGGCAGACCAAGCCCAGAACTCACAGTGGCTGAACTTCAAAGGCAGTAAAACTCCCAACCATGGCAATTTGTAATGCTAAGGTCAGGATGCTGATGGGGACTCTGACACATGGGCTGGGTCATCCGGGTGCTGATCCCAAAGGGGTTGACTCCTCAGACTCTTTTTTTATTTTTTGCTTTTTGAGTTGGAGTCTCACTCTGTTGCCCAGACTGGAGTGCAGTGGCCACTCCCGGCCACTGCAGCCTCGACTTGCTGCATTCTGGCTATCCTTCCGCCTCAGCCTTCCAAGTAGCCGGAACTACAGGCATGCGCTACCACACCCAGCTAATTTCTTTGATTTATTGTAGAGATGAGGTCTCACCAAGTTGCCCAGGTGGGTCTTGAACCCGCGGGCTCAGGCAATTCACTTACCTCAGCCTCCCAAAGCGCGGGATTACAGGCTAAGCTACTGAGCCCAGCCTCCTCACACTCTTCAGAAGCTTCTGAGGCTGCTGATCTGGTCCATTACATCCCTGGTTTTCAGTTGGGTCCAGTCAGTAAAATTCATGGGGAGGAAACCAAAGGAAAAGGAAGAAAGCTGCTGCCCTTCCTCCCCATAGGCTGGGTGACAGTGGTTGTTCCAGGGGACCCTCTTCTACAGCAACAGCCCTCCCACAGCTTCAAGCCCAGGGGTATACACTTTCCCCTCTTTCTGGTCCTGGAAGGCTGTATCAGCCTGCATTGATCCCCTCAGTCCTGCCCATTTCTTTGAAAACAGCCTCTTCATGCAACACTCTTCCACGACCCTTTTGAGAATTCTATCTATTCCATTCATGGACTTTGGAGTCAGACTACCTTGGGTTTCACCTCCTTGGCTTAGCCACTTAGTCTGCTGTTGTAACCCTACTTAACTCTCCTGAGTCTCGGTTTTTTTATCTGTAAAATGGGCTTAATAATAGTCCTTACTATTTTTATTAAATGAGATTACCTATGTAAAGTGATATACATCATGATGGCACATAGATTATACTTGATAAATAGCAACAATTATTACTTTTTCGTTGTGCCTACAGTGTATGTCACATCCATTATTTCATCCACTTCCTATAATGATCCTGAGAGGCAGAGCAGAATTGTCTTACTAGAACCACTTGTCAGATGAGTAAACTCAGATTCAGAGGGAATTTGGAGGTACACGGAGTCCCAGGGTGAGGTGAGTGCAGAACCATGCCTGGAACCGAGCGACCCAGAAAGTTATTCCCATATATTCTTCACCTCTGTATCTCCTCTCTCCCTCATTCTCTGAGTGGTAACCATAGAGGACAAAGGTCAGGATACTACAACCCATGAGCCAAATTTGGCTCACTACCTGTTTTTGGATGACTTGAGAGTTAAAAGTAAAGCGAACATGGTTGGAAAAAAAATCGGAAGAATGATATTGGGTGACGTGTTAACTCTACAAAATTCAGATTTTAGTGTTCATAAATGGAGTTTATGGGAACACACGACCACACCTACATTGTCTATGGTTGCTTTCAACCAACAATGGCAGAGCTTAGCAGTTGCAACAGAGACTGCATGGACCATGGAGCCTAAAATATTTACTATTGACCCTTTGTAGAAGGAGTTTTCTGACCCTTGAAGTAGGAAATTGCTTCTCTGAATCCTCATCTATTTGCTTAGTGCAACCTGCTCTTAAACCCAGGGAGTAAAACAGTTACTTCTATTAATAATAGTAGCAGTTCCCGTATACTGAGGTCTTACTATGTGTCACACTCTTTCCACTCCACATCTCATTTGATTTTTACAACATGGTTGTTTTCTACTCATTGCACAGATAAGGAGACGGAGGGTCTCAGAGGTGAAGTGATTTGCCTGAGGTCGCATCATTGGGGGGTGGTAGAGTTTAGACTTGAATTTAATTTTTGTGACTCTACAACAACTGCTTTTTGATGAAACCTCACCCCCTTTTTGCACAGAAGGTCTTTTGCAACCTTTCCAAGTGTTCTATGTGGAGTCATCTAACCCAGTGTGTTGTAAACAGGGGCTTCCCCAAAAAGTGTTTGCTTTCAACCATGTCCAGCACATCTCCCTGTCTTGGGACAATTCCACAGCTTTCTGGTGATGTTCAGTTGTAAAAAGGGCAGAACCGTCCTGTCTAAAACTCCAAACTCAGGGGTTTATATATTTCATCTTTCCTTTTGTCTTTAGCATAAGCCAGGCAATATGCAGCTCCAGGGACCCAGGATAGATGGGGCCTAACTTTCTCTTTCTTCTCTTCGCCTCTCTGGCTCCTTTGAGTGGAGTGGGCTAGGGAATATGGTCTGGTCCTGGGACCCCAGCCCTTCCTTCCTTTATTAAGACCACTTTCTCTGGCTGCAAGCTAGAAAGGGGACTGGAGAAGGCAGATGTCTTCCTACAGAGCTCATCTCCTGCAAGTGGTGCAGAAGTTCCTGGCCTCCCTTCAACTTCATCTGGATTCAATGGTGACCTCTGATGAGTTGGTTTCCAGTAGATGGTGTATGTGCTATTCTCAAGAAGTGTTCCATTTCACCCAGACCTCCTCCATCATGGAAGACCCCCCCTTAGAGACTGGCAGTGTGGTCTCTCTGGGCCTCTACTGGTCATTGGTCCCTCCAATCCTGTCTGGCCTTGATATCAACTGGCACAATGGCCACATGGGCAGCCCTGTATTCTCTGCCTTTCTCTGACAATTGTGTAACATGGAATGATTAGTCTTGATTCTTCACCCCTGCATCTACACTCTTGCTATGACCTCAGTGAGCAAGTGTGTTCGCCCCCTTCTCCCCGCCCCCACCTCTTGGCTTTGGGTTTAGCCATGTGACTATTTCAGTCAGTGGCACATGGGCAGAACTGACCGGTTCTGAGCCTGGACCTTGAGAGGCCTCTCCTGTTTCTGATTGTCCCCCTGTGCCTCTGCCATGAGAAGGGCAAGCCCCAGTTAGCCCACTCATCCAAAGAAAATGAAGCAGAGCCACTCTAACTGTCCTTGAGATCTGCAGTGAGACATGGAGCTGCCCAGTGGAGCCCAGCATAGATGAGCAGTCAAACCCCAACTGACCCATGCATGTGTTATAATACATGATGATTGTTTTAAGCCATGGAGTTTTGGAGGGCTGGTGATGACATGGTGTTTCGTGGCAATTGCCAACCAATACAATAATAACACTGAATTTACATAACTCTATGTGAAGACATTGTTCAAAACCTCCTCATACATTATTTTATTGAACTCTGACCTCAATGACATAGATGCTTACTGTGCTCATTCTACAGATGGGGCAGCTGAGGCACAGCGTAGCTGCTCTAACCTCTGTGATTCTTCCCATGGGACCAGGGGAACACTACAGCCCTCTTCTGAAACATCCCAAGCCCATGTGGTCATTCTTTTCTTTCCAGGACCACTCACTACTGTTCTCTTTCTTCTCTCTGCTTTGGATAACTCCAGGAAGTTTCCTAACTTGGGATCCCAGTAATCATCAGAATCTGTTCATGAATGTCCCTATAAAGGATCAACATATACTATTCTAAAGTATGCACTTTGGCATAAAGATTATTTTGAGTTGAAGACAATTAAGAAATGGCAGAAACAGCCCAGCCTAGGCAACATAGCAAGACATAGTCTGTACAAAAATTAAAACAAGCAAACAACACCAAACTTGTCAGGTGTGGTGGTGCATGCCAGGAAAGCTGAAGCAGAAGGATCACTTGAACCCAGAAGGTTGAGGTTGTAGAGAGCTGTGGTCATGCCACTGCCCTCCATCTTGGGTGACAGAGTGAGACCTTGACTCAAAAAGAAAGAAAAAGAAAGAAATGGTAGAAACAGGAAGTGCTCTCTGCCTTGTCCCCCACATTTGCCCAAAACAAGAGCATACATTTCCCTTTGTAAGTGTGACATAGATGTCCATTTGTAAAGGTATGCCTTTCTCCCATACCAAGAAAGGATGAATGACTCTGGAAATGACTTGTGTCTGTATAACAACCCTTCTAAACAACACTGATCTACCATCCATTTCCCTGTCTTTTCCCCACAATTTGCTACTTGTAGAAATCCAACCCTCCCAACTTTTCCTTTGTCTAGTTACTTCTCCACAATTTATCACCCTTTCTTGTAAGTTCCCAAGTCTAACTACTGCTTTGGGTTTTTACTTCTTTCCTGTTATGCTCCTGTGCATGTAAAACTATCAATAAAATTTGAATGCCTTTTCTTCTGTTAATCTATCACTTGTCAGTTTAATTCACAGGTCCCCAGAAAGGAACATAAAAGGCTAGAGGGAAATTTTCCCTCCTTAGACCCCTGGACTCCCAAAGATAAATGCATTAAGCATTCTTGAGAAGTCTCTGACTCCCACTAGAAGTTCTTTTCTAGTGGTGAACTGGGGAGGAACAGTTTTAACAGCATAGCCAGCATTCTCCTGGGGAGTGAGAAGCCAGCCCACCTTTCTCACAGGAACTCCTGCCTCTATAAGCAATTTTTGGAGTTCTGTTCACTTGACATTGGAAGTGGAGAGAAGTCATCCCTTCCACTTCCATGGGAAGGGAAGGTGAAAACTCTTTTCATTGTTGACACTATGTTCCCCACAAGGCCAAGGCTCCCAGCCTGTGCCTTCTCCCACTCATGTGGTTGACTGCAGCGAAGCCAGTTCTGCAAGCCATTATGTGTGCTCTAAGGGTAGTTGACTGGCCTCATTTGTTCATTGCTCTTGAGAATGAGAGGTAATTAGTACCTGATGTTTTCGATTGTCGGCCCCAAAACCAATTCTGAAGCAATAGGAAAGTCCCATTTTAACATCCTTTTCAGAAGGATTCTCTTGCAAAATCTGAGACGCAGCATACATTACCAAATGTCAATTGTGTGTCTCTCTCTCTCTTTTTTTTTTTTTGTGTGTATTTTATTCTTCCTCTGCCTTCTTACTGGTACTGAAGGCCCAGATTTTAAGTCCCCCACCCCAGTTCATATCAAAGCAGAAATAATGCTCAGAGAATCAGAAATGGAACCCAGGTCTCCTGCTTCCCTGTTCAAGTCTCTTTCTAGTCATAAATATTTATTGTTTTCCCTGCCTGGCATGCATTCTTTCTTCTAATAACATTTTTTAAAGTTGAGGTAAAATTCATCATCTTAACCATTAAAAAAGGTACAATTCAGTGACTTCTTTGACATTCACAATGTTTTGCAACCATTGCCATTATCTAATTGCAGAACACTTTTGTCACTCTCCCCCCAAAGAAACCCCATACCCATCAGCATCCTATTTCCCCTCCACACATGCCCTGGCAACCACTAAACTATTTTCTGTCTCCATAGATTTGCCTGTTCTGGACATTTCTTTCTTTCTTTCTTTCTTTTTATTTATTTATTTATTTTGAGTTGAAGTCTCACTCCGTTGCCCAGGCTGGAGGGCAGTGGCATGCTCATGGCCACTCCAGCATCAACCTGCAAGGCTCCAGCAATTCTTCTGCCTCTGCCTTCTAAGTAGCTGGAACTACTAATTGTCTTCAACTCCCACACCTGGCTAATTTTTTATTTATTGTAGAGAAGAGGTCTCGCCAAGTTGCCTGGGCTGGTCTCGAACCCACAGGCTCAGGCAATCCACTCGCCTCAGCCTCCCAAAGTGCTGGGATTACAGGTTGAGCCACTGTAATTGGACATTTCTTATATATGGAATCACACAATATGCAGTCTTTTGTGGCTGGCAGTATAATGCTTTCCAGGTCCATTCAGGTTTTAGTCTATATCAGTATTTCATTCCTCTAGATGCCTAAATCATATTCCATTGTGTGCACACACCATATTTATCTATTCATCTGTTAATGGATATTTGGGTTGTTTCATGCTTGCTATCATCAATAATGCTGCTATGGCCACTTATGTTTGAATACCTGTTTTTAGTTCTCCTGAGTATAAACTTAGATGTGGAATTGCTGGGTCAGATGGTAATTCTATGTTTAACTTTTTGAGGAAAACTGTTTTCCACAGTGACTTTACTGTTTTACATTTTCATCAGAAATTTATGATTCTGGTAATATTTCTGTTTTCTTTTGGAGAGCAAACCTCTTCTTTGGGCCCATGTGGTATGTATGTATTTATACACACACACACCTACACACATTTATAGTTTTATTTATTTATTTTATGGTGGTAAGGTTGATAAATATTGTATATATTTAAAATGTACAATGTGATGTTTTGATATATGTATATAATCATGAAATGATTACCACATTTGAGGTAATTAACCTATTCATCACCTCACATATTTACCGGTGTTTTTGGTGAAAATAGTTATGTCTACTGTCTTAGCAAATTTCAAATATACAATATAATATGATTAACAATAGTCATCATGCTGTACGTTGGGTTTCCAGAACTTACTCATCTGAAAGTTTGTACCCTTTGACCATCTTCCCATTTTCCCGACACCTAGCCCCTCAGATGATTTTGACTCCCACCTCTATCCTGCCCCAAGGATGTGTGGCTAAGGCCTAGCCACTCAGCATATGCTGAATGATTGCTTTAAGGATGTGACCAGGCTAATGACATTCAACTCTGAATCCAGAATAGCCCCTGAATATTTGTTACTTGGGTCAAGAGATCTACCCTGTACCTCCTTTTAAAACTAATTAGGCCAACTTAAGTTGGGCTTCCTGTCACTGGGCCAAGTGACCACCCTGTATAATTAAGATTTGCTTATTTAAAATCTCTGTCTGAGAGATTTCCTTCCCATGTGTGTTTTACATTTATTCAGTGTCAGGTCTACACTAGGTACAGCTACAAGTGGATGCTAGAGGCGAGCTCACTCCAGGAGGCAAGACTGCATCAATGACTGGTTAGGGATGGGACCTTGCAGACAAAGGGGAACTTCTGGCTGCAGGTGTTGTCATTCCACGACCTCAGAGCTGTGATGGAAAGAAGCAGAGAATCTGGGTGAAGATCCATCCACCACAATAAAAGTAGCCTTACCACTCCACTGGAGTAAAAGCCCTCTTCAGTAGCCTTCCCGTCTACTGGCAGCCTTTCTTTGCTGATACTTGACAAGCCTACTCTCTCATAAGGTTGATCTTGACTTGTCACCATGGATAAGAGCACAAACTTCATCCGGAAACTTGGCCCAACTCTGGCTACCAGGCACCAGGATGGCTCCCAGGACAATAAGCTGTTCCATACCTCCCTCCTCTAATTAGGAAAAGAAAACAGAGCGAAGAGGGAATAGCAGTTAAACACTTGGGTCTGGAGTTCTGTAGACCTAGGTTTGAAATCCAGCTCCATTATTTGCTTGCCGTGTGACCTTGGACAAATTGCTCGACTTCTCTGAGCCTCAGTTTCCTAATCTGCAAAATGGGAATATTGGTTGTTTCTGTTTCTTAAGATTGGTATGAGGAGTAATGATGTTGTTAACAATGAGACTGTTACTTGATAATACACACACTAAGCACTAAGCATGGCAGTCACATAACATAAATTACCTTCTTTTTTGTTCACTTCTTTTTTGTCAACCCTGTGAGCTAAGCATCATTAGCCCCATTTTTAAGATGCAGAATCAGAGGCACCGAGAGGTTAAGGCACTCACCTCGGGCAATACAATTAATAAGGAGTGGAGATGGGGTTCTGACAAGGGCAGTCAACTCCAGAGTCCATGCTCTTGCCACAGTGGTAGGTCAATTGCACTTCCTATAAGCCCCATAACATCCCCGTAGAAGGAACAATTATTAAGCCCATTTTGCAGAAAAGGAAACAGAATCTCAGAGAAGGAAAACATTCCCTGCAGAGCTAGAAAGCAGCAGGGCCAGAATTTGAACTCAGGTCTACACTCTTTTTACTACTTACACCTGCACGCTTCCCCAGGTGTAGCCTGGTTCTAATATTCAGGTTCTAATATTTTGTGGTGGGAGCTTGTGCTTTGGTGCAATTAAGCTGACACAGAAGCACTACCCCTTGACTACTCTCTGTACAAGGCTTTTCTTTTCTTCATGTTTCTATCTCTAACGTATTTACATCCAAGCCAGAGTCTATGTGCCAACAATACACTTTTAAATATTATTTAAAACATCCACTGTAGAGAACGGCCATGCCCCGAACACCACAGCGATTTCGATTGCTCTCCGTGGTGCTGAACCTGTTGCCAGTCTCTGGCTATCCACAGCGCCTCCGCACCTCCTCGCACCCGTGGCGTACCCCTGCAAGAGCCCTGGTCTCAGGAGTACCCACCGCTGGTGGGCCGGTACCATATCTGCACGCAGTCCTCCTCCTCTGGGTCCGCATGGATGCCGTCGTCTGGCTGACTCCCATCCCAGTAGCTGTAGTCGTAGGATGAGCCGTCAGTCCATTCAAACTGCCCTTCCTGGGGGCGGGGGATTCCACCCAGAGACAAGACAACAAACCAAGCAGAGGAAGATCAGGCATCTGAGCAAGCTGCAGCTCAGGGGTAACATTCTAGCACCTCCATATCTAACGCCTCTGCACAGAAGATCTCACTGATTCTACTGCTATCTGATATTACTGCTGCTAATCGGATACCACTGCTGTCACTGCTACTGTTACTAGCTGCCACTTGTTAAGAGCTTATTATGGGCCATGCCAGGCACTTTACTCATATTATTCTCACCATCCTGCCAAACAGGTATCACCACTCCCATTTTACAGATGAGAAAACTGAGACTTAATCTACCCCAAATCACACAGTTAATAAGCATTAGTGCTGGGATTCAAGCCCAGGTATACCTGACTCCAGTACCCAAGATGCTAATGGCTATAGTTAGCCAGTGGGTGGGAGTCATTCTTCAGCTCTTTTCTTTTTGTCTAAATAATCTGCGTTTTTCTTGTTGATGTAGAAACTGAAACTCCTCTGTCCACTTGCAAAAAAAAAGTCCTGTTGGGAATTTGATTGGTGTTGCGATAAATGTGAAAGCTAACTGTGGAAAGACCTACATCTTTGCAACAACATCCGGGAACAAAAAACATTTCTCCACTTATTTGAGTCTTTAGGAAAGTGTCCCCAAAGCACTGATGCGTATGGAGCCCATGCCATTGAACGGGAACAGCATGCTACTTCCGAGCGAGAGCCCCTATCTCCACCCACCCCCTGGCTCTGCAACCTGAGCAAGTTATTTGACCTTTCTGGGCCTCAATTTCCACACCCATACAACGGAGTTGACATCTCCTTTGGAGAGTTGCTATGAGGGCTGAGCAAATTGGAGCATGTGAAGGATTTAGCACAGTGCGTAGTGCAGGTGCCTGATGCTGCAAAGGAAAGAAACAGACAAGCCCCTTTCCTGTATTGATATTATCATCAGTAGGTCTTGTAATACAAATTCCTTAAACTCTGATTAAATGTGGTTATGCTCCAACTTTAAAGTTGCTGTTATAAATGGAAATTTTAGCATTTTAAAAATTACAATGTCTATTAGGTTCTTGCCAGATGAATTCTATTGATTTTGAAAATATTGATGTTGGGTCTGGCCATGCAGTTACTTCTGCTACCTTAAGAGCAACTTGCATTGTGCTTAGTGAGCTCTTATATTGTGCCAAGCACCACGTTAGGCCCTTTACATATATTACCTCATTTATTTTTAAAATAACAAATCACTATTATTTTCATCCCCATTTTACAGACAGAGAAACTAAGACTCAATAAAATTTTTAAAAATTGCCTAAACTGGGTGTGGTGATGCACACCTGTAATCCTGGCTTCTTGGGAGACTCAAGTAGAAGGACCGCTTGAGTTCAGGAGTTCAAGACCAATCTGGACAACACAGTGAGACTCGGTCTCTTTAAAATAAATAAATAAAATGAAATAAAATTAAAAATTGCCTAAAGTCACCTACCAACCAGTAAGTGGCAGGGCAAGAAACATACAGGCAAAAGAAGGACTTAGTATGACGCTTGCTCAGGAAAAATTTGGGAACCAAATCTCCAGGTGAAGTTTGTGATATTGCAGGGTCTGAGATCTGGCCCAAACCACCTCTACAACTTTATTCTCTGCCGTTATTCCATCCACCCCACCTCACTCTGCACTCCAGCCACAATGGTCTTTGTTGACTTTCTTGAATGTACCATGATCTCCCCTACCTCAGGACCTTGGCTCATGCTGTTCCCTCTACCTGAAATGCTCTACTGCTGCCGACTCCTATTTATCCATCAAACATTAGCTTCCATGTTTCTTACCCACAGAGGCTGAGGCAGCCATGGAAAGGCACCACTCAGATCACCTGTGGAAGTCTCAATTGCAGGGAGCAGGATTGACAGTGCTCCAGCGCTCCTGCTACCTTGGACTCACCTCCTTGTTCATGCTGAGGACATGTGTCTGCCCCTTTGGAGCCATCATTACTTTCCCAGGCAGACTATGCCTCCTCCAGGCTGTTCCCATCAGTGACAGCATGTCAGGAGTACCAGTGCAGGCCCGTTCTTGCCCAATGTGGGATTCCTGTCCTGGGCATCCTTTGTTTGGGGACTCCCCATTGGCTTGGCCAAGACCTTCTCAGAACTGTGCCATGACCTGAGGCTCTTCTTAGCCAGTCCTTCCTCCCCACTCTCCCTTCAACAGCCTCAAACCCCATCACTGTCTGAAGGCCTTCCCTGCCTACTTGTGTCTCCTGCCTCCTTTCTCTTTCACAGATATTTCCCTTCAAAATTCTCTTGCACACCTGGGTGTCTGTTCTTTGGAGAACCCAAGGCAGAGGCCTTCTCTGACCCTGCTGTATGTTCCCATTACTTAGGGGACACCATCAGACATCTTTCACACATGTGTCCTATTCCAGCTGTGGCATGTGGTGTCTGGTTCCTCTCTGTGTGCTGTGTGCATAGCCATGACCTAGCACCGATGTGAAAGGTTTGTTAACCAGATGGAATTGTGATTAGGACTTTCAAAGCAGCCTGATGACCCCTGCTTCCTCACCTGTCTGTGATCATGGAGGCCTGTCCAGATGTCAGCTGGGATGCCAGGAACACAGCTGTTCACCAGGTCATATACAAAGACATTCTCTTCCCAGCTGCAAATGTAAGAAATATTGTAGCATGTTCCTCACTGTCTCTTTTCACAGGATAGGGTTGAAAATGGAAAGCAATCTCTGTTAACCTTCCCTGACCAGAGTAAAAAAAGGATACAATGTAATCCTCCTTTCATTTTTAATTAGGTTGTCCATATGTTGCCATCTCCAGACTTGGGCACCTTTGGATTTGACCTATGTTAGCTCAAAACAGGACTCCACTATTCATCCCTAAACATTTAAATCCATCTCAAAATCACTAGTGAAAGAAGTAGATTACACAGACAATATCATGAAGGAGACAATGAAAGGAATTTACATTGCATTGCTTGTATCAAATAACTCAATGAAAATCTCCACTAGCCAATTCTGTTCTCTCTCAAAGGCCCCCCTTACATGACCAGTCCTAATACATTTTTCTCTCTCCTAATATTTTTTCACATACTATCTCCAAAATCTCTATTTTCCTGGGAAATTCAGCTCTAGGCTTGAAATCACATAGCCCATTCAGCAAAACTATGCCCTGCAGTCAACAGCCCACAGTCCTTAGAAGGTATTGGTATCTTTTTGGTGGGGGGCATAATTCATCCAACAAAATAAAACAGTGGAGGACTCTGGTGACAGTCCACTGCCGAAAACCAACAAAAACATAGAGATGGATCAGTGAATCGATGAATGAAGGAATAGATGAATGGGGTGGGGAGGTAGATGAGTAGAGGATGAATGGATGGATGGAAGGATGTTTGGGCAGATAGATAGATGACAGACAACAGACATATAGAGATGTTCATCATATCACTAAAATGTTTCTTGAGCCCTGATTACATGCTAGGTACTATGCTTAGTGTTTCACATGCATAAACCCATTTAATTCTTGCACCAAACATATCAATGCTTGGGCAGATACTACTGATTGTCTATCCCACAGCTGCTCCTAATCCCTTACCCATTGCCTACATTATAACCTAGGAAAAACAAATTCTATTTTCCCAACTTTCTTTGCAGCTAATATTGGCCACAAGGCCAAGTGTGACCAGTTTGATATAAGGGAACATCTTTAGGGGACATCTTAGAAATAGTTCCCTCCATGATGAAAGGAGGGAGGTGTATAGAGAAGGCTCCAGTTTTCACCACTGCTTCCTTTCGTTTGTGTATGGGTGCGAGACTTGTAGCTGCTACACTGGAAACCCTGAAGGAAGACCAGGATAATTGCCCACCCAAGACTCTGATGTCAGTGAGCCTGCAAAAGGCCATGTGAAGAGGTTAGGTGGGTGGGGAAGGGATGTGGGTGTAAATGGACAAATGACAGGCACATGTCACACAAATTGTCATGGGCCTAATGGACAGATCCATTGAACAAAGGCTTCCCATTATTGATTCCACAAACCACCAAAAGGTGAACTTAAGGAGGCCAAATATGTTATTGTAAAATAATAATAACTGGCCCAAGATCTAACATTGGATACATAACTCACTTCAAAACAGGTCTATGTTGAGGTACCCGTCACATTGCCCCAAGGGTTTATCTGCTCCCATTAGCTTCCTCCAGATGACTGCTCTCTGATGGCTGCCATCTTGTCTAAAATGCCCCCATTAGATTTCCTTTCACTTGAGGCATTGGTAGCAAATCAAAGCACACATATTTACACTTCTTGATGTTGTATTTGTGAAGACATTGCTAATTCATTGCAGATTAGCAGCATTTAGAATTCTTGCACTCAGAACCCTTCTCAACACAGTGCTCCAAGCAGTCACATCCAGGAAGTTACTTAACAAATACTCTTGGAGAAAATGGAAAGGAAGAAAGGAGAGAGGGTGAGGCAAGGCTGACTTGTCCTCAGAAAAATGACCTGATGAAAATGCTAGGAAAAAGCTGACCTCCTTAAGGCAGAATTTTAGAATTACAACGAATAGAATAATAACAGCTTCTATTATTGAGCACTGAGTTATCTAAGCACTGGATAAGAACTTCAGCTGCCTTATCACCTTTAAGACCTCACAACCTTAAAAGGTCACCGTGATTATTGCTGTTTCCCAGTTGAGGGCTCTTTGGCTTGGAGAGTTTATATGGCTTGGTCAAGACCACCAGGTAGAAGTGATAGAGCTGGGACTAGAATCTAGAACTGCCTGACTCTAATGCCTTTAATCAATGCCCATATTGATTGTCTTCATTTGGAACATCTGCTGTCCTCATCCCTCAAGCTTCCCTATCCTTCGAGAACCTGATCCTGGACCAATTCTTCCAGGAAATGCTTTCATGATCATGCTTCCATGATCATCCTCTATCCAACCCTTGACTGCCCAAAGTCCCTGTTCTACTCCCCATGTCCCAGCGGCTGGCTGCTTGGTCCAGTTCTTCATTTTCAAAGTCTAGTCTCCCCAAATAGCCACAAGGACATAGGGATAGCCATCACATCTCATTTCTGTTTGGCATCTTCTCCCACGCCAATGCCAGGCTGTATTCAATGTTGGCACTCTGTGAGCGCTTGTTCTGTCCAAAATGAAAGTGGTAAGATTTCTAGGGACAAAGCATTCTTCAGTCCAATGATCATTGACTTTGGCTCTACCCAGCTGGGTGAGCAATGACAACCTCAAATGGCTCCATCATGGTCTTTCCTATCTACTGCTGAACATGCATTCTGAGTGGTCATGGGTAGAGCACAGTCTAGTCATTCCAGCACGACCATCATCTTTGTTTTACGGCACCTGTTGGGACAATTGTTTGAATATTTTATTCCATTTTCCCCATATCTGATCAAAATAACAGGAAAACAGAAAGGCCCAAGGTGCTGCTGCAAGTAATAAGAAGTAGAGATCAAATGACCTTAATTCTATTCAACCATTGCTTGAAACAAAGATGGAAATTATTAGGTAAGCTGAAAGCATGAGACTCTTAAGCTTCAATCAGATGTTCCATGCACATAGGCTGATTGTGTGCTTAATTATGAAGGAAAATAACAAGATGGAAAAGCATGGAGAAAATGCTACATCGAATTGCATTGTACCTCAAAGACAAGGTGAAATCAGAAATTTTACCCTATTGCTTAGCTTTATGAGAACTGAACCCATTTATAACAGGTGAAAACATTGCTCAGATTTATCTTTTCTATGTATTTTCTGGGAAGTATTATATGTCAAAGCAGGGAAACAAATTGTAAGAGAGAAAAGGGGGAGAATGTTGGTGTGAGGGAAAGACAGATACCAGGAATTGTTACAAGAGGAGAAAGATGAATTTGTGTCAGAAGAGAACTGGAACTGGGACAAGGTTTGCTGGAAACCCTTGATTCACTGGCATCCTTCTAATGCACGGTTAACCAGGGTCTAGGTTGTAAGAACCATAAGGGCTGGCCAAAGCAAAACCTTGGTTTGGAATCACTTCTATGTTAGCTTTTTATTACATATATGGCATTTTCCTCTAGGCTGGGAATTCCTTGAGAGTTTATCGCATTCGTCTTCATAAGCACCAGTCCTGTGCTGTGCTGGGAGTTTGACCCAGAAGGATGTTTTCCCCAGGTCTTCATGTCAGCTTCCAGCTGATGGGAGGCACAGCTAAGCCATTAGAGGATGGGAAGGAGGGAGAAACCAGGGTATTTATTTCCCTCTCTGCTTGGGGGTCTCTGCAGGGGCTGCCTCCCCTCAATGGCTCCAGCTCCCATAGGACTGGCCTGCCCTCCAGCTGAGGCATGGAATTGGCTCCTGATATGGTGTGTCTCTATTTTGCCTCTCCACCCTCCAGCAAGTTCTGAGTTTGTAATGCTTGTGTATGAACTGTACTAAAGTCTCTATTTTAAGTACCTGTAGTGGTTCCTGGTTGGACCCTGACCATCTTTGTGTATTGCTCAGTCCCACTAAGAATAGAGTGGGTGTTCACTATATCTGTTAGAGGAATAAATGCATGGATTCAAGACTCATTTAGAAACTAAGATAAAGGACCCCTTTTCTCCTCTCTCTCTCTCTCTCTCTCTCTCTCTCTCTTTCTCTCTCTCTCTCTCTGAGTCAGTATCTCACTGTTGCCCAGGCTGGAGTGCAGTGGCACAATCACAAGCCCTTGACCTCCTGGGCTCAGGTGATCCTCCTGCTTCAGCCTCCTGAGTAACTGGGACTATAGGCATGTGTCACTATGCTCAGCTACTTTTTTGATTTTTTGTGGAGACAATGTCTCTACATTGCCCAGGCTGGGTTTTGAACTGGGCTCCAGTAATCCTCTCACCTCAGCCTCCCAAAATGTTGGAATTATAGGCATGAGCCACTGTGCTTGGCCTCCCTTCTTAATTCTTAACAAAACTCAGTTACTCTACACATTTAAAAAAAGAGACAACAAACTGCACTTTCAACTTAGTCTCTGAGATTCTTGAGGAACAGAGGCAAGATTGTAATTTGTAGCTTGGGTGCCAATGGAACATATTCCACCTCCTGAAGAATTCACAAACCAGCAGGGAAGTCAGATGTGAAAACAAGTAGGAGAGCTGGGTAATAAGGATGATTAGAGTGCCAGGGAGTCGGGAGCTGACTTCGGTAAAGAGATGCTGTCAAAGCTGCTTTGGTGGTTGAGGAGATGTTTACATGGGCAAGAAAATAGGGATGGAAATTCCTAGCAGGGGGAACAGAGTGTGCAAAGGTATGGAGGAGTAAAAGGGCTGGCCCAGACTGAAGAACCTCAAGACAGTCAGTGTGGCTGGGGCTTCAGAGACACAGGATGTGGAGGGAAGCCTTGCGAGAGAGGCCATGGAATCCACCTACACAGGTTCAAAACCCAGTTTTCCCACTTCATGGTGGTATAACTTTGAGCAAGTTGAGTAAGTATGCCTTTTCAGAGTCTCAGGCTTCTTATCTGTAGAATGAGGAGACCTGTGTGATATGGTTTGAGGGAGATTTAATGTGATGCTGGACACGAAACATGTAGCAAATAAATGTCCGTGTGTTATTCCCACATTATGTTGTGGTTTTAATGTGTATTTCCCTGATACTAAGTGCCCGTCACTGATGAGTGAATAAGAAAATGTCACACACACACACACTGTGGAATACTATTCAGCCATAACAAATAATTAAATAGCATCTTTTGCAGCAACTTGGATGGAATCGGCGGCCATTATCTTAAGTGAAGTAACTCAGAAATGGAAAACCAAATAGTCCGTGTTCTCGTTTTTAAGTAGGAGCTAAGCTGTGGGTCTGCAAAGGCATAGAGAATGGCATAATGAACACTGGAGACTCAGAAGGAGGGAGGTTAGGAGGGGAACAAGGGATGGGAAATTCCCTGTTGGGTACCATGTGCACTAGTGGGGCGATGGGTACATTACAAGCACAGACTTCATCACAATACAATTCATCCCTGCAACCAAAAGCCACTTGTACCCCCAAAGCTATTGAAATTTGAAAAAAATGTAGCTTCCGTTACCAAAGAGAAATGCCGTTCTCCACTCCCTTCCTAACAGGGTGCTTAGTTGGACTATGGAGGACTGGATATCCTACTCACCTGTGGATGGAGGCCAGCTTGGCGGACTTCCTGCCCACAGAGAACTCAGAACAGTAGAGGTCAGCCTCAGCCCAGGTCTTATTGAGAGGGAAGAAACGATAGCAGTGGCCTTTGAACTCCATCCAGAACAGCGGGCACAGGGAAACCTGGGGCAACTCTGGCAGGGCTGGGGACAGAGAGGAAATGGACTGGGAAGGTTGGCAATGCTGACATTGTTTCCATAACTTAGTACATATTTTCAAGAATGAAAGCAAAACGTGTCCCATTATGATCAATACAATTCTGTGCTAGAGGTCCAAGAAACACACACGTACCTAAATTTTACCAAACAGTAAAAGCAATACATGCACATCATAGAACATGTGAGAAATATTAATACTTTGCAATATTTGTTTTCTCTTATCACATTTGTACACAGTGATTTTTAAAGATGCAACTGTGATTACGTAGTGCTCTTATGCCAGTCAGTATTCTGATTTCTAAAAGTTAAAAGAGTATAAACCTGTCTCCAGTGTCATTATACATTTCTGTAAACATTGTTTTAAATAACTCTTGAATCCTCTACTGGGTGGACCTCCTAGAATTTATTTAATCATTCTCTTATTTTGGGATAATTAGATTGTTTCCTGATTTTTTAAACTATCACAAATAATACTGAGATGGACAGCTTTGTGCATAAAGCTTTTTTCGGTATTTCTGATGATTTTCTAAGCAGAGATTTTTAAGGCTTTGATACAATTTGCTAAATTGCCTCCTGAAAGCAATTTATACTCCCACAGTAATGTCTGAGAGTGCTCATCACACTCCGCCCTTGTCAGCACTGAGTGTTATCACTTCCACAGTGATCTGCAAATTTTATAAGCAAAAAATGGTCTCTTGTTTCGATTTGCAATTCTCGGCTATCTGGTGAGGGTGCACACTTGCCCACGTGTTTATTGACAAGCTATAGCCAAGACTATTTATATCCTCTGCCTGCCGGACTCCTGGGGTTCAGGATTTGTTCTTAATTCTGAAAAGGAACGAATTAAAACACCCAGGTTTGAGACAATAAAGACCTCTCAAGTCTCAGTCCCTCTGAAGGCTTCTTAGGAGATGCTTTCTTTGGAAACCACGAATCAGGATGACTGGCAGGGGGCAGCAGGCATGCCAAGAACCTTCCTCAAATTAGGTTGGGTGGCTCATCCATGAGGACAGACTGTGGTTTGTTAGAGGTGGGTTGGGAAACCTGGGTCCTAGTCCCAGCTCTGTGCCTGATCCTCCATGAGATGCTAGTACAGTCTTTCCCTTCTCAACTGTCAAACTAGCTGATCTCTGGGGTTCCTTTTGCAGATACCCACCCAAGGATGGGTGAAGGCCACCCTTTTGTGGAATATTTGCTTTTAAGCCACTATAGTGGCTGGCTGAGCTTGTGGAAAAATATAGTATACATCATCAAGCACTTATGATGTGCCAAGCACATACAGGGAAACTGAGGCTCAAACAGATTAAGTGACTTTCCCAAGGTCATCTTGCATGTAAGTGGTAGAGTAGGGATTTGAACCCAGTCCTCTTGACTCCAAAGTCTTTGCGTACAAAATCCACATGATGCATCATCATGGGAAATCAGCAGGGCTAAGAATGGTTAACGCCTTTATAGTCCCTACTTCATAGGGTTGCCGGACCAGGAATTGGGACAAGTAAATTTGCCAAGTACTTAACATATATGGATTGTGTAATAGTATGATTTTTGACAATTAATTCAGGGTTTTATAACTGGGGTTGATGAATTTCAGGGCTCCAGTGAATCACCTGAAATCAAACGCAAAATCAAAAGTGTGTGTGGGCATGTGTGTGTCTCTGTACATTTTTCTGGGGAAAGAAAGGGACAGTTGCTTTAACCTGGAGAGTTATGCTAGGCAGGCAGGTTCCAGGCCATGTTTCCCAGGGCTGGGCAGAGATATGGACTTTCCCATTTAACCAGAGCAACTGTCTCCCCCACCCCTGTGCTGATCAATCCTGGCTAATTCCACCCTTCCTGGTCAATCCTAGACAACCATCTTTCAATACACACCAGTATCCAAACTGGAGCAAGTAGATTCAGAATGTGCTCTTAACACTCTTGTCCATGGCCAAGGGAAAGAATTCTGCTTAGGGAGACAAGTGGGCACAGTATCTTGGCCTGTTCCCACCCCTCTCTGAGTCTCAGGCCCCTCCTTTCTCAATGGAGAGCATTGGTTTAGGTGGACGTCACCTCAATGCCTTAAAGTGGCATTGGCTGAGAGGGTTGAAGGACCCCTAGTAACACTGGGTATGGCTGAGCTCTTTGTGGGGACTTGTGGGCACTGCCTACTGCACAGAGAGGCTCAACAGGGTCACTCCCTAGGGACTACTTTTGCAGAAGATTCTTCTTAGCATAGATGAAAAGCAGCACATCATTCTCATCTTCTTTCCACTCAGCACTTGCAACCAAAGATTCTTGTCAGCGAGAACTAGGCTTAAATTGGTCCAGAAGCTGCTGCAATGATTCCAGAGTACAGTATTTGCAGGGACTAAACCGCTTTCTCCACCCCAAGATTACTTGGCATCTGAGATACTCACATTAGAGATGGAAGTATGGTGACCAACACATCCCAGGGTGCCCAGGACGATCCCAGTTTTGAAACCAGAAGTCTCACATTCCAGGCATCCCTACAGTTGCCAGCAAACTGGTTGGTCACCCTTGAGGAGTGAGGGATGATTTTTGCCCCTCCTGGAGACATTGAACAGTACCTGGATATATATTTGGTTGTCACCACTGGGCAGAAGGGGATGCTACTGGCATCTAGTGGGCAGAGGCCAGGGATGCTGCTAAACATCCAACAATGAATAACTCCCTGCAACAAAGAATGATCCAACACAAAATGTCAGTGGTGCCTAGGTTGAGAAATCTTGCCCTAGATGGAAGGCGGGACTCCAAAAATGTAAAATAATCCCATAGTGAAGCAACACAAAACATCACAGCAAACATCTACATTTCTTAGCCTATCTGTATTTTCTTTAACAAAAATTAAGACTCAGCCCACACAACTAACTACAAGTATGGTTTGGGTTATTTCTCTATTTTTAGGGTTAAAATGTATTACTATTATAAATCCATGACTCAAAAGCACTGAAGACATTGTTTTAACATTGTGTTTAAAAGTAACGACATGGGTCAAAGAACACTTCACAAGGGAAGTCTAGCACTTTTCTCTCTGAGTTTAGGATGAAGCAAACTTCTTTGCCATCTCTCTCTGATAGTAGGAGGATTCTTTCCTCTGGTCTTCCTTCCACTGAAGGCAGAACTCTGCATGAGCTTCTGCTCTAAGGAGGGATTCCAGTCTCAAGTCCCTGCTTCAGATGACTCTGACTTCACCTGCTACCCTTGTGTGGCTTTTTGTTTGTCTGCTTCGAGACAAGGTCTCGCTCTGTCATGCAGTGATGCGATCATAGCTCACTGCAACCTTGATCTCCTGGGCTCAAGTGATCTTCCCATCTCAGCCTCCCAAGTAGCTGGAACTACAGGTTTGCCACCATACCCAGCTAATGTTTTAATGTTTTACAGAGACAACGTCTCACTATGTTGCTCAGGCTGGTCTTGAACTCCTGGCCTCAAGCGATCCTCCTGCATTGATCTCCCAAAGTGTGGAATTGCAGACTAGAGCCACACTGCCTCTGGCCTCTGTGCAAGTGTTAAAACCCGCCTCTGCATTACCGAGGCTGATGCCATCCAGGGCTCAGGAGGGATGTGCCACTACTTTATTCTTCTCTCTCTTAGTTTCTGGCCCCTGGGCTCCCTCCCACATGGTGACAGTGGGAAGGGTTCGTGTACTCTAATTCACCATATTGTCTGATCTGGAAGTTTCTGCCCTTTTTATCCTCTACCTCTGTTTATTTTCCTTTACTTTTTAAAAGTAAACTTTTTGGAATTTTGGAATACACTTAAACATAGATCGTTGCAAAGATGGTGTGGTGAGTCCCTGTGTATCCTTTATACAGTTTCCCCTAATGTCAACATCTTACAAGACTAAGAAATAAACATGAGTACAATATTATTAATGAAAACAGATTCTCTTCAGGGTTTTCTCTTTTTTTGTTGTTCCCAGATCCAACTTGGGATACCCATTATATTTACTCTACCTCTGTGTTTTATTTGATATCAGGTACTGTAGCTAGGACTAGATGGGATTACAAAATTGGCAAGAACTGGCTGGAATTGGTCAGAAGTTTCTAGCACTGTTAGATAATTTGCCAAAAATCATCTTTCGGTCCTCTCCTTTTTCCTCACATCCAATCAGTTTTCAAGCCTTGTCTCGTCCATCTTCTAAACACCTCTCCCATTTGTTCCTTTCTTTCTTTCCCTTCTCCACGCTTCCTGCCCTGTCTTCTTCCAGGAAGACCTGCTCAACTGCCTCTTCTCGCCTCCTCTTAACTCCCAAGTCCTGATTAGCTCAAGCGCTTGCCATTTCTCAAACACATGTCCAGACCTTTGCAGATACTTCCTTTGGCCTGACTCCAACCAATTCTGTTTCTCCAGTAACCTCAACCTGCTGGACTCAGGCGATTCTTCCACCTCGGTCTTCCAAGTAGTTGGAACTATAGGTGAGCGCCATTATGCTCAGCTAATTTTTGAATTTATTGTAAGAGATGAGGTCTCACCAAGTTACCCAGGCAGGTCTCGAACCCCTGTGCTCAGGCAAAACTTTTGCCTCTACCTCCTGAAATGCTGGGATTACAGACATATACCACCACACCCAGCTGTTTCTCCTTTAAAGTTTCCACTGCACGGTGACTTCTTTGGGGAAGTTGGGGTAGGAGCCACTGGGAAATGCTCCAAGAACCTCCTGCACTCCAACTTCCACACATTCTTGTGAACTCTTTTCCAGTGTTGACTTCCCCTTGTCAGCAACCGTTGTGACTGTCCCTCTTCCACTGGTGCTTTGGTGCACATAATTAGGTGCACAATGACTAGTTTTGAATGAATGAATATGTGTACATGTAGGGAATCAAACACCACTTCTTGTGGCCAGCCTTTTGGGAAAACAATGAGAAGGCAGTGTGGGCTGTCCCTGTGTCCTGATGCCTTTAGACTGGGAGTCCTGATGCTAGGATGGCACTCCTGGAGTTTTCTAACCAAGCCCTGAAGGCAGGTTGTTGATCCTGGTTTTCCAGATTGTTTAGCATGACAGTTGCTGTGAAGAGCAATCTTGGTGTTCCCTGGGAGCTCCTTAGCAATGCAGACTCTCAAGTCCCACCCCAGACCTTCCAAATCAGAGTCCGCATTTTAGTGAGGCCCCCCAGGCGATTCACATGCCTGTGAAAATCTGGGAAGCGGCAGTCCACAGTACCAGCTGAAAGATGGAACCTGCAACTCATTCATTCATTCATTCATTCACTCACTCCCTGATTAGGACCTGACAAAGAGGAATTAATAATCAACTAAGTGAAGGGGGCTAGGTAGGGTGAGAATGGGGAAGGGCCCTTGATTCTCCAGTCTGGTAGATTTCAGTAGGAAGTCCCCCACCCCCCATGCTCCTTCCAGTTTGGAAAACGGGCTCCCGGACCTATTTTCATCCCCCCTCCCCACATCTGGTTCCTTTGATTTTCTCCACGAAGCAAATGGTGGTTATGGATGCCTGGGGTGAAACATACCAGAAAATGGGGCTGTGACAGGTCACTGCTCAATCACCGTCCTTTCCACCTGGGCAGGCAAAGGCCTTTAATTGGGAGGACCTGGGAGGCAGAAAGGAGCGCTGGTTGGGCTAGGGCGATCATTAACTCCAACCTACCCAGTGTTTCCACACCCTCTCCGATGTCTTCATCGCTGGGATTTTAGAAACTGGGCATAGAAGGCCTTTCAGCAACCTGACCCCAAACCAGCTTTTGCTAATCTGTCTCTTATGGAGGGATTTCTATAGCTTTGTAGCATGACAGCCAGGTAACCATGGCAACACCACAACCCGAGCCAATCCAACCGTTACTCAGCATGTACTGTGTGCCAGGCACTGTGTTCGATGCTTTATTCGTGTTAATTCATTCATTCTTCACACATCCCACAAAGTAGTGCCATTATCACGCCCACTTTACAAAGAAACCAAAGCACCGAGAGGTTGACTAACTTGCCCAAGATGGCACAGCTCCTCGCTGGGATTTGAAGCCAGGCTGCCTGACTCTAGCCCTACAGATTCCTACTACATTTATGCCCATTTCCTTTTGACTTCAGTCTCGAAGGTCTGGTCCTTCACTCATTCCTTTATTCATTCAACAAGTACTATTTGAGCACCCACTTGGTCTCAGGCATTTGACTACAAGCAGAAGATACCGTGGCAGGCTACACAGATGTGACTCTGACCTCATGGGTCTTATGGTCCAAGAAGACCAAGGTTAAACAATGTAAGCACAGATATAGAGATGTCATTAATATGTAATTTGTGGATATGTGTCATGCCAGTGGAAGCTGGAGGAAGGAGCCCCCTCAATTCTTTTGGAAACGGGTTATTTGCTTGCTGCCCTGGCTGAATTGGCAGCTGCCTCGTTCTGTCTTCAAGGAGCCCACGGATGATCACAAAGGACACCACAAGTTTGCTTCCCAGATGGGGGAAATACAAAGTGTTGCCACAGAAGCACCTACAAGTGGCACTTAATCCTGACCTGGAGATCGGGAGGCCTCCTAGAGGAGGTGATGTCTCAAGTGAGAACTGAAGGATGAATAAGAGTCAGGAAAAGAGTGCTCCAGGTGAAGGACACAGCACGTGCAAAGGTTTGGAGGTGTGAGACAGAATGCCACATTTGGAAAATTGGAACTGGTTTAGCGCGGCTGGAATTTGGGAGGGATAGGAGGCAAGAGCTGAGGCTCGTGGTGGGGGAGGGGAAGCAAGGCAGAGAGGCAAGAGAAGACACACAAAGGGACCTGTTGCCCTGGAAACCAGGGGGCCAAACTACATGGTCTTTTACTTCAATGAGCAGCACCAAAAGACACCAAGGCCCCCAGCTGGGGTAGAAGTAAAAGCAATTGGGAGCTCTGAGCTTATTAGGGACAGAAAACACACCAGTGGAATTCAGGGTTCCTTTTTTCCCCCTCCCCTCCTCTCTCTCTTTAAAAGAATAAATTGTCACCTTCCTACTCAATCTGGCTGCTCGCTCCCCTGGCGCCCACCCAGCCGCCCACGAATGCACTACCCTGCTGCCTCCTGCCCATATCAGCCTTGGGACTCAGCCAGGAGGGGGTGGGGAGACACTGGGGGCCACACATGTCTGCCCAATCCCCCTACTGGGCCCTGGACGCTCCCAGGGGCTGGAAGGAAGTGTCTCGCAGACCTGGAAGGTGGCTGTAGGGAGGGCTCAGTCATCCTCACCACCCTCCTGCTATCTTGCCAGTCCTCCTGCCAGCTGAACCTCCTCAATGAGCCCTGTCTCTGGGAAGTGGAACTGGTGGTGCCAGGTCTCTCCTTCTGGAGCTTTGCTGTCCCTTCTCTAAGTCACTCTTGAGGTTATATGATACAGAAGGAAAAAGCACTGGACAGTTTCTTATATTGCTAATATCAGAGACCATTCTTTGGGTGCTTAGTATGTGACTCTTTGAGACCAACCTAGGAAAGGGTATCAGTATCATCCCCATTTTGCAGCAGAGAAAACTGAGGTTCTCAGTTTCCTCACCCATCATTGGACAAGTAGGAGGCTTGTTAGACAACTAAGTCACTTGCTCCTGTGGCTAGCAAGTGGCTAACAGGATTGAGGCTGAAGTCTGGCAGATTCAGAAACTCTTAAACAATCTTGTGCCTCTAGAATACAGCTTTTCCTGGTCTTGGTTTCCTCATTTCATAAATATATGAAACACTAAATTCAACAATTAATTAGTTAGGCAAATAAGCCAATGCTTTCTGGGTGCCTGTATGGCTTAAAGTCTGTGCCCTCAGATTGCTCACAGTCCAGAAAGAGGAGCATATATGTGGCGAAGAGTCATAAAGTCTTAAGTATTCTAGAAGTATGCACAGAGTGCTCTGTGACCATAGAGGAGGAGTGGGAATGGACCAGAGTGTCCCAGAAGCACTCTAGGATCTGGGTACTCTAGGAGGGAAGGTCACAGTTTTCTAGGCCTCTGTGCTCCAACTTCAGAGCTTGGACTCAGGAGTCAGAAGACTCCAGTGGGAAACTCAGCTTGTACCTCAATTTTTTTCATTTATGAAGTGGGCATGGTCATAGTGCTTACTTCACAGGGAAGCCATTGCCTGGCTCATAGGTGGGCATTCTAGTAAACATTGGATATTTTTACAGCAGAAACAACTTGGGTCCCAAAACCTTTCCAGAGCTGAGAGTGCTATGTCAGGTTCTTGGAGAGGAGAAGATGAAACTACAGAACTTGTCTCATTCCCCATCAGCATCCCTGAAGCCCTGCAGAAGAAGCAGGTTCTGAGTTTCAAACACTTCACCATAATTTCCTCTGCTGTAGAGAGCTCTTGAGTTCAGGAACCAGGAAAAAGAAATATTTTGCTGGTTAAAGAAGAATAATAACAAATATTTACATAGCTCTCACTAGGTGCCAGGCACTGTTCTGAGCACTTTACACTCATTAATCTGTTTAAGCAATGGGATCAGAGGCAGGTTCAGAAAAAAGGTTTTGGGGAAATTATCTAGTCTGGCTAAATCCTCCCAAGTCTCTCAGAGGTGTCTAAAGGTCTTTTTCAAAAACAAACCTAGGTGTGGCTGAGTTGCACTATTTATGTGTTTTTGCATGTTCAAGGGGGTGGATAATGAAAGGTGTGGAGTAATGAAAGGAATGACCAGTACCCTATTGTGCTTTGTACCTAAAGACTAGGATATCCAGAAGAAGAAGAAGAAAAATCAAGCCCATCCTCAATAAGAAAGGCTTTTGGGGTTATTTCCACCTTCACAGTCTGCAGGAGTTCATGGAGGTCCCTAAATCTTCCCTAGTAGACTTCAACATGCATGCTCCTGCTCACATACACTCAATCCATACTCTCATCCTTACACATTCTATCTCGGTGGAGATAACATTCCTTTGGAGGATCTGTCTGCTTAGGCTGAAACTGGGCTTTCTGCTGGGCTGAGAATGTGGGGAGCCTAGAACTTTCATTTGGATCAATGATGACCATGACTGGCTCAATTGACCTCTGTAGCCTCCGTTTCCACAGCTATGATATGGAAGAGATGGGGTTAGGGGATTTCTAGGACCCTCCTTTCCAACCCCAAACTCTGGGATCTCCAAGGTTTTGGGGATTGACACAGTCTCAGTCCCCTTATCTATAGAGTGGGGTTGCAGAGTGATGTCTGGAAGTTCCTTTCTATGATGAAGGTTTTTTGTCAGAACAGAAAAATGTGTATCCTGGCCAATTCTAGTATAACACCAACAACTGTAGTGACAGACATGATAATAGTAATACTTTTCATTTCTCAAGTGCTTACTGAAGATCCCAATTCTTTGGTAGGTACCCTCATTATCTTCACTTTCTAGGTGAGGAAACTTGAGGCTCAGAGAGTCTCCATGGGCACAAGCTAGTGAGGGAGAGAAAACTTCCATTTGTTCCTACTATCAAACAGTCTCAGCCTCTTCCCACTTTCTCTCGACAGAAAGGCAAGATCTTGGGATATACAAGGCAGTCTTCAAGGATATTTTGTTCAACTTCTCTCCTACTTGTCCATTACACCAGTGAGGAAACCAAAACCAAGAGCAAGAATGCAAAGATATTATTGTATGTCTGTGTCCTCCTCCCCTGTTTCATATGTTGAAGCCCTAACTCCCAAAGTGATGGTACAGGGAGTGGGACCTTTGGGAGGAAATTCGGTTTAGATGAAGTTCTATCCTCATGATAGAATAGTGCTCTTATAAGAGGAAGAGACCAGAATGCTCTATTCTCATATTTTCTCTCTCTCTCTCTCTCTCTCTCTCTCTCTGCCATGTAAGGGTACAGCAAGAAGGCAGCCATCTGCAAACCAGAAAGAGAGCCCTCACCAGAAACCAAATCTGTCAGCACCTTGATCTTGGACTTCCCAGCCTCGAGAACTGTGAGGAATAAATATCTGTTGCTTAAGCCCCCGAGTCTATGATATTTTGCTATGGCAACTTGAGCTAATTAAGACACTCATAGAGTTTAAGACAGAACTAAAACTCCTGATGCTTGCTCAAAGAAACTAAGACCACTCCTGATCCCTGCCACTAAGGGTGCCAGACTTCTTTTTTAAAGGATACGTAGGTAAATTTGAATTTCAGATAAACAACTAGTAATTTTTAGCATAGCTTATGCAATATTTGGAATATACTTACACTAAAAAATGATTTACTGATATTTATCTGGCAGCCTTATCACCCCACTGTTCAAATTCACCCCAACATTATCACAGCCTAGTAACTTGGACTTATAAGAATCTCCATTTAGGTATTTCATTATTAGTTATTTTAATGAGAGATGAAAAATAGTATCTATGCCTTAGGATTATTGTGAAGATTAAATAAATCCATATATGAAAACTGTTTAGAACTATACTTGGCAATATCTAGGGCTATAAGGCCTTTCTTTCTTTCTTTTCTTTTCTTCCCCCCCCCCCCCC